>NC_090246.1:94071514-94101514 GCF_037325665.1 Littorina saxatilis
TACAGAAAAGACCATTCTGGTTATACTCACAGGTGGATATGGGTCGCTTTGAAGACCGACTCATCATAACAGCAGATATAACCATCCTGCCTTTCTCTGGGCGCAAGGTTCCTTCATGCGTGATCTCTCAAAGCTGAAACGAAAGGTAGAGTTTTAAAATCAAACACCAGCAACTGCAACGACGACTGTCCACCGACAACCGAATCTCTCTCTATATATATTTCATTTGCTTTTATTGTTGTTCCATGGTTTTGTTTTCCGAACGCGCCAAAAGAACAGTTCTCAAACTTCATGAGTCTTACACAGGGCGGGGATGTAGCTCAGTCAGGGCGGGGATGTAGCTCAGTCAGGGCGGGGATGTAGCTCAGTCAGGGCGGGGATGTAGCTCAGTCAGGGCGGGGATGTAGCTCAGTCAGGGCGGGGATGTAGCTCAGTCAGGACGGGGATGTAGCTCAGTCAGGGCGGGGATGTAGCTCAGTCAGGGCGGGGATGTAGGTCAGTCGGTAGCGCGCTGGATTTGTATCCAGTTGGCCGCTGTCAGCGTGAGTTCGTCCCCACGTTCGGCGAGAGATTTATTTCTCAGTCAACTTTGTGTGCAGACTCTCCTCGGTGTCCGAACACCCCCGTGTGTACACGCAAGCACAAGACCAAGTGCGCACGAAAAAGAGCCTGTAATCCATGTCAGAGTTCGGTGGGTTATAGAAACACGAAAATACCCAGCATGCTTCCTCCGAAAACGGCGTATGGCTGCCTAAATGGCGGGGTAAAAAACGGCCCTATACGTAAAATTCCACTCGTGCAAAAAACACGAGTGTACGTGGGAGTTTCAGCCCACGAACGAAGAAGAAGAAGAAGATAAGTCTTATTATAACCATTGTTTTAGGCTTTTAGCTGTTAGTGATTGTGTGTGTGTGTGTGTGTGTGTGTGTGTGTGTGTGTGTGTGTGTGTTTGCGTGTGTGTGTTTGTGTGTGTTTGTGAGTTTGTGTGTTTGTGTGTGTTTGTGCATCCTGAAGCCAAAGACACACTTTCATTGTCATCTTTGCTCTTCTGTATTGTTTGTGTTGTTATGCTTTCCCTTTATTTTAGCGCGCACAGAGAGAGAGTGAGAGAGAGAGAGAGAGAGAGAGAGAGAGAGAGAGAGAGAGAGAGAGAGAGAGAGAGAGAGAGAGAGAGAGAGGGGATAATATGATAGACAGAGTGAGAAAGAGAGAGAGAGAGAGAGAGAGAGAGAGAGAGAGACAGACAGACAGACAGACAGACAGACAGACAGACAGACAGACACTGTACTTTAGAGCACAACACGACTCCCATCCCATCTCCTTTGCGGGGGTACCCCGTGTTCTCTTTGTTGTTCCCTTGAAAGACAAGTAAGGAAAAAGCTCCGTTCTATCCGCATGAAGGTCTCAACGTGGGTTCCAATCATTACAGAAGCTTCGTTCTATCCGCATGAAGGTCTCAACGTGGGTTCCAATCATTACAGAAGCTTCGTTCTATCCGCATCAAGGTCTCAACGTGGGTTCCAATCATTACAGAAGCTTCGTTCTATCCGCATCAAGGTCTCAACGTGGGTTCCAATCATTACAGAAGCTTCGTTCTATCCGCATCAAGGTCTCAACGTGGGTTCCAATCATTACAGAAGCTTCGTTCTATCCGCATCAAGGTCTCAACGTGGGTTCCAATCATTACAGAAGCTTCGTTCTATCCGCATCAAGGTCTCAATCTGGGTTCCAATCATTACAGAAGCTTCGTTCTATCCGCATCAAGGTCTCAACGTGGGTTCCAATCATTACAGAAGCTTCGTTCTATCCGCATGAAGGTCTCAACGTGGGTTCCAATCATTACAGAAGCTTCTTAATGAGTGCATTCTCAACAATGTCCCTTTCAACTTTCCAAGGCGGGTAAAATGAAACGACATTCTATTGTACAAAATATTAAATGGTTACACTTCCATGAACTTGTTTACCTTTTATCAGCCGTTAGCTTTGGGTGTAGAGGTTTGTGTGTGTGTGTGTGTGTGTGTGTGTGTGTGTGTGTGTGTGTGTGTGTGTGTGAGTGTGTGTGTGTGTGTTCAAGTTGTGTGCGCGCGTGTGTGTGCGCGTGCGTGTGTGCGCGTGTGTGAGCGTACGCGTGTGTGTGTGTGTATCAAAGGCAACGACACACTTTAGTCAGTGTCATCTTTCCTCTTTTATCGCCGGCTCCAACGAGGGCTACACTTTTACGCACTCTTTCGTTTACCGTTGCGCTGCTTTATTCTCGGACGCGACAACAAATCTGTCTTATGTTATGAGCTCCAACAACACATTAATGCCAATGACGTTAGTCGCTGTTGAACTCTTGACAAATGTAAGAGAGACCATTCAACACGCAGAAGCGGCTTTGCAACCGGTAGGGCTAAAATGTCAAACCCGATCAAATCTATTTTCCAGCACCATAACAATCTAAAAAAAAAAAAAAAAAAAAAAAAAATTCACAGCCAGTAGTATTCACGTTTCTCTTTGTTTCTTTTTCTTTCACCTTTGGGTGGCACAGTTTAAAAAAGCCCTCTGTGGTCGACTTATTTAAAATTGTTATTCAAACTGGATACGTAGCCAAATTAAAATGCTGCTTTCTGACATTGCATCCGAAAAGTGTGTCTTCTCGGAATGTAATGTTATGCTACCTGCACGTATAAACGAGGTGTGGGGTGGTGACAAGAGAAGAAGAGGAAGCGGAGGGGCAGGGAGGGGGCAGGAAGGTTTGTTTGTTTGTTTGTTTGCTTAACGCCCAGCCGACCACGAGGGGGGGGGGGGGGGGGGGCAGGAAGGTGAGATGATGGAATGAAGAAGGGTATATGCAACCTGTTTTATGTTTTTCAACGCGTTGTACGTATGATTTAAATCTACGTTTTGTATTATTGAAAGGCATATTACCACACAGCAAGCCATAACGGAATAATCTTTTCCGTGCGCACCATCAAGTTTCGCACAACCAATCTGTTAGCACGCACGTATGCTTTCCCGCTTGCACGCACGCACGCACATACTCACACCCACACTCACACACACACACACACACACCCACACACACACACACACACACACACACACACACACACAGAAACACATTCATTGCTTCGCAAAGCAGGACAAAAAAAAAAGCGATAATCCAATAAGTGCCCGCGCGCACGCACATACACGTACGCACAAACACATTCGGCATTGCTTCGCAAAATAAAACCCCACATAATAGCCACAATACAAAAAGTGCCACCCCCCCCCCCCTACCTTTGCTTAGACATGAAAGGTTAAAACACATTCAGACGAGAGATTAAAAATATGTATGGCAATTCACTCTACACTACGCCGGCAAAAAGTAAAGTACAGGTGTTCCAGTTACTGGTGAAAAATGTGCGTCAAAAATACTTGTTTTCTGGGACATCGTACATGTGAACGTAAAAAGGCAATACATAATTTATGCTACAGTGACTTTGCTACAAAAACTGACTTAGAGAAATTGAACTTTGTGTGGTTGCATGTTACGTTTTTATGAGGCTATACCCAGTAAAATGTCAAATACTGTAAAATACAATAATACTGACTGACACAAAACGATGAAAATAGACATGCCCTCAGTCACGTACACGCACACAGACACACGCACAAACACAAACAAATTAAACACACACACACAGACACAACCACATACAGACAGAAAGACACACACACACACACACTGAATAATTTTTTGTTTGTTTGTCATAAAAGATACGCTCATCACATGTCTTTATTACACACACACACACACACACACACACGCACGCACGCACGCACGTACACACACAATCACACACATATACACATACACGCATACTCTTATATCTGTGCCTGTGTTCTGTATGAAGACTTTCATAACTAGAACGCACATCCGTGGTCACTTTAGCCGGGCATGCAGCCAATCATATACAATGCACTTTTGCATTGGAAGTGTGTATTCATGTTTCGTGCCGCGCGAGGTGCGGTTATAAAGATCCCGACCTTGTGAACGATCAAGTGTACTGCCACATATATCTGTCTGGGTTTTTGTATGGAATCGGCACATCGTACTGACTGAATAAAACGATGAAAACACGCATGCACACACTCACGCACAAACACAGACACACACAGGGACACACACACACACACACACACACACACACACACACACACACACACATATATACACACACACATAGTGGTAAGAGCACATCTCACCACTTGGACACATACAAAAACGGTACAGCCTGATGGGTCCTTTCTGCACACAATGTTTGGCAGAGTCAAGCTTATTCACAAAGTGACACCAACGTGACTATGTCAATCTTAAAACAAACCCCCAAAACACACAGACACAGACACACGGACACACACACACGGCACACCAACACACACACACACACACGGCACACACACACATCCACACACACACACACACCGCAACACGGTGGCCTAGTGGGCGTCCGCCCAGTGAGCAGGAGGTCGTGGGTTCGAACCCGGCCGGGTCATACATAAGACTTTAAAATTGGCAATCTAGTGGCTGCTCCGCCTGGCGTCTGGCATTATGGGGTTAGTGCTAGGACTGGTTGGTCCGGTGTCAGAATAATGTGACTGGGTGAGACATGAAGCCTGTGCTGCGACTTCTGTCTTGTGTGTGGTGCACGTTAAATGTCAAAGCAGCACCGCCCTGATATCACCCTTCGTGGTGGACTGGGCCATAAGCAAACAAACAAACAAACAAAACACACACACACACTCACTATGCGCATGAAGCGGCCAGTTTGTTTACGTATGGTATGTGTCCAAATGGCAGGATGCTCTTATTAAGCCGTGAGACAGTCCAGAATGATGGTGATTAACAAGGTGGTCATACGGGGAGACAGGTAGGTACCTACAATGGTTTTCACCTTCAGTCAGACAATGCTACAGAAGCAAACCAAATTGGACATACAGTCACACAAACACAGCGAGGCAGTCAAGCAGTAAAATGCAAAATAAATGACGACACAAAAAAAAAACCAAAAAAAAAACCCAGACATGTCCCCGAAGACAATAAAAGCTTTCCACTCTCTTTTGTAATGAAGCCTGGCATGACCTCTAACCTCTGACCCCAACATCCCCCCTCCTTAGCCCAAATGTGTTAAAAATGTGTTTACTTCTGTTTTGAGGGAAGAACGATGATAACAAGAAAACGACTTATGAACACGCTCTAATTATAAAGTGCCTTTTATAATAAGATGCGAACGTCCAAAAAGGAGGCTAAACTAATCATTCCTTCTTCCCGAAAGCATCCACTTTTACGCCAAGGTAAAGACAAGTAGGCTGCATCAGTGCACGCAGGCGTTATGAGGTTAAGGACTTACCACCGCTTATGCAAATAGTGGATCCACTTTTGACTATAGCGCTATTCTCGTGGGCCCAAACTACACATATTGCTAACTAATCAACAAATAAGAGAAAAGCGCGAAGTCCCACAACATCGAGTGAACAGTTGGTGAAGAACTGGTACATGGTGCTTCGGGAGAAAACAATATTGCACGGTATGACCAGCTTCATCTCAAAATAGAGCGGGCAGGCTGACAAATGATGACATTTTGGAGTCATACTTTCCAGTATTCCCTGAGATTGTGGAGAGAGAGAGAGAGAGAGAGAGAGAGAGAGAGAGAGAGAGACAGACAGAGAGACAGAGAGAGACAGAGAGAGACTGAGAGACAGAGAGACAGAGATAGAGACAGGGAGACAGACAGAGAGAGAGACAGAGAGAGACAGAGATAGAGACAGATAGACAGAGAGAGGGAGAAACGGGACAGACAGAGACGGACAGAGATGGAGAGACAGAGAGAGTTGCTTTATGTCTATTTACACGATCAGAACATCCCGTGGTGTCACCAGTTTCCTGGCACCAGACATCTCCCGGGAGTGCAATTGGGCAACTACAGTTTGTTCACCTCTACCCCGTAGCTGACGACAATCCAGTAAAAAGAGTGGACCTCCACCCCCTAAGCCCCGAGTTCGGTGGGTTATAGAAACACGAAAATACCCAGCATGCATGCTTCCCCCGAAATCGGCGTATGCTGCCTGAATGGCGGGGTAAAAACGGTCATACACGTAAAAACCCACTCATGCAAAAACATGAGTGAACGTGGGAGTTTCAGCCCATGAACGAAGAAGAAGAAGTAATTAACTAGTGTTTGAAAAGAGCAAATCATAGTACATCCTGCTGTGACTGCGTGTCTCACAGTTATACTACTAAACTATCTAAGTCCCAACTTGCCGCACCTATAATAAAAAAGCGATCTGTGTGAATGGAGCTCAACCACAGCTTTGAAAGCAAACTTTTTTTTCAAAACTTTCAGCGGACCGATTTTTCTTCCCGAAAGATTATATATATATATATATATATATATATAAAAAAAAATTAAAAAAAAGTAACACATTTCTATCAAAAATCTTCTTTCCATCAGTTCATGATCAGCTCAGTTCATGAATGCGGTTATACTGATCTGGCCAAATTTTCTGACATCTATAAAAAGAACCATGGATTACATGATCGTTCGCACAAAAAGGTATATATATATACACCACTAACACATTCGTCAACGTATCCGCAACAAAAAGTCGTTCAAACGCTGCCAAGGGCACCTCCGCTGTGATCAGTCAATGCAGGACAGCTTACCTCAATAAAAAGCCCCAATTTGGACCGTCTGGTCGAAATCCAGTGCAAGAAAACAAAATTTGCTCTACTTTTCTTCCTCCCGGGACGAAGAACTCCTGACGCGAAACAACTGCGTGCGTTGTAATTGGTATGCGTCGGCGGAACGCTGCATAGAGACACAGACTCACACAGACACACACGCACACAATGCTGGACACAGATACAAACCGAGCCACAGAGACAACGGACTGACGGACGGACCGACGGACAGACAGACAGACAGACATGCAAATAGGCCGACACACACAAACAGGCACACGGACACACCGACACACACAAACAGGCACACGGACACACCAACACACACAAACAGGCACACGGACACACCGACACACACAAACAGGCACACGGACACACCGACACACACAAACAGGCACACGGACACACCGACACACACAAACAGGCACACGGACACACCGACACACACACACAGGCACACGGACACACCGACACACACAAACAGGCACACGGACACACCGACAAACAATCACACCAAAACACTCAACACGCGGTCGTTTAACAAAGTGCTATTCGTCGGCTAACGACGTCAACACTAAATATGAAAGATTTGCGATGGAAAGAAACCTCACAGAAACGAAAGGTCAGTTCTAGGGATTTTTCGCCGAACGAGTTTGCACACGCCACATTTTAGGGACTTACTGCTTTTTGTCGTCTTTCGCCTTGTCCGTTTCTCTTCATAACTCTCGAACTAAGAACGATATTTGAACATTATTTCATTGATTTGAACATTTTGCAAAGGGGAATACTCATGAATGAGTTCCCAAACGGCTTGCCCTAATGTCTAAACAGATGCTTCAGACGTTCTTGAAAGGGCAAGAAAAAAAATCTGGTATGAAATAAAGTAAAATAGAACAGCTAAAATTGAAAAATGAATAAAACAAAATATTTTATTGGTAAGAAAAAAGTCAATCAATCAGGCTTGACATGCATTCAATGGCGAAACCAGTTTTGAAAGCTGACATACCCCTCTACATGCAAGTTCCCCCACTACCTTTATGGAATACTGTACTAATTTACAAAGCCACCTAATAGTAATTGTCGTCAGATACGATCGCTTATTTTCAGATGTACAAAACAAAAACAAATACACACACACACAAACACAAACAAACCCACACACACACACACAATATAACACGCGCACTTTGGAAAACAGAGTTCCTCCAACGTACCCGCATATTGCTTTAAGAACATGCGCATTCATGAGTTTGAAGTGCATTCTTTATATCTTAATCAAGATATATATATATATATATATATATCATGGCATACTCTAACACGCACCGCCAGCTTAAGACGTCACAAATACATTTAAGGACTTTACCTTTACCTCCAGTATGATTAGAGATGCATATATATATATATATATATATATTTAAAAAAAAAAAGAGTATCCATTTGAGAGATGTGACGTGTTCAAACGCAGAGAAATGAGTGTCAAGAAAAGTGACCATCATCTGTCTGTATAGGCCTGAAAAGATCCCGAAGGAAGTAAGATATCAAAATGAATGTGGACTTCCTGCACGCCAACAGACATGGGAGTCTTTCTTTATCAGTTCAATGTTCATTTTTGGTCGTTGTATCGGTGTCAATCTGTTGCACGTCTTGTTCGTGCACTTCAAAGAAGTCCACGGCCTATTGAAGCTAGTTTTGAACCTTGTCACTTTCAAATTCTGAAAAACTCGATTTTCAAGTTGCGCCCATGAAGCGGAAGTTGCACAAGGATGTAGAGCTCTGTTAATGACTCGTTCCCAAGTTAAAACGTTTGATATAAAATCTCATTATAACTAATATTCTTCATCACCACCAGCCAGCGAAATGAAATTTTGAACATGTTATAATTCTGTAATTCCTGCAGTGTAATCCAAAAGACTTCCGGTATTTATTTATACATGTACCTTTTTCTAATACTTCGAGGCAAAGGCTGGTTTTTCAATCTTTTTATGGATCCACAATTCTCTCGTTGGGGCGTCCTTTTAAATTAAGTTTTGATGAGTTTTTTTAACAGCTGAACCTGCCTGCGTGAAAAGATGCATGACTGCATGCTAAAACCCCAACGAATAAGCCATTCTGTTGAGTGTGTCTCAGAGGGTAATCCTGGATTACACAAGACAATATCAATGTCTCCAAAGCCAATCTAAATTCTACCTTATCTATTCGTCTTAAAGTCAAGACGCTTTGAAAGCATAAGTTATTTAATTTTGATTTTATGCTTTCAAATAAATAAATACATATATGATAAAAATACCTGATCAATATCAGAAAAAAAGATACATTAAAATAAGTAACTAAATAAATAAATAGGTAAATGAATAAATAAATAAATAAATAAATAAATAAATAAATAAATAATTAGATGACCAAGCAAAAACATTTCATCAAATTACAAATAAATATATCGATACATAAATAAATTACAGACCGATTGATAACTAATTAACTTAATTCATGTTCACAAATAGAGAGAACAAATCAGACAGAAAAAGTATGCACTAAAGTGATACATTAATTAAAAAATAATGAAGTTTTTAAACATTTATCACAATTTATCAAATAACTGAAATAAAAAAATATGGTGGAGAGAGAGAGAGAGAGGGGGAGGGAGGGAGAGAGAGAGAGGGGGGAGGGAGAGAGTAACACACAATCTACCATACAAAGGGAAACCCGCGCCACGAACTAAGCAAACAATGTAAAATGACAATTATCTATATAATCATGAAATGAAAATGCTGAATATTCATGCAGATATAAAATTTCTCTGTGAGCGTGAACAGACCTTGTCGATTTAGACTCTTCAATGTTGTTTCCAAGACATTATGTTGTACTTTTTCTTAATATATTTATTTTTTATATATTTATTGGTACAATTATGCTATTTCGTCAAGGCAGAAGAAAATAAAAGCATTCAAGCTGGCTCAGCATCATATTAAATCAAGTCAGTCGTTTGTTTTCTAACAACAGAGTCACTTTTGATCGAGAATAATGGATCAAAAATGAACAATATGGACTTTTCACGTGCACATAATACTTTCCCTGATCCGGGCTGGGTTTGAAAAATCATCTTCTCTTTCAAGTAATCACTTCAAAGCCGCGAGAACAGTGTTTAAAGGGGCATCCCATCGCCAAGAGACAAATGGAACCTTTTGCAAAGGACAATGCTTCACTGTCGCAGACTTTGATTTTTGAAAACAGCGACATTTGGACATGAAAGAAATACGATCAAAGAACACTCACTGACTGTCGAGCGAAAAGTACAGTATTGCGAGGCGAGGTCTCTCAGTCAAGTATCATGTCGTCGAAACCGAAACTTGAACAATTTAACCAAATGATTGTCCCACTGTGAGGGAGACAAAGCAAGCAATCAACCAACGAACACACAGAACACATCAGCCAACCAAGGAGCAATCATCTCTGCGTAAAAGTGACAACTTCGCTATTTTTAAAGTGCAATTATTCATGGCCCTATCCCCCCTCAGTGTTTGAACGGTCTGCAAAAATGATGTACAAGAAAACGCCACCACTCATTGACACACAGCCAAAAAATATGTACACGAAAACGCCACCACTCATTGTCACACAGCCAAAAATATGTACAAGAAAACGCCACCACTCATTCACACACAACCAGTTAAATTTCACGCCGACTTACCTCATCAAACACGCGAGGGTTGATTGGAGAGGGATACAGCAGGCACCGCTTGCCTGAGTGATGACTCTCCTTAGAACTGGGTGAGCTCCCAAAAAAGAACAGCACACGGGGGGAGGGCAAAGAATGCTGGAAACTCCAGGCTGCGTTCGCTAGTTCACCCCGTGATGCAATCTCGCTGCATCCACTGTTCTGCCTCCCTTGGTCTCTTTCTTATGCTAGTGCATGGGTCCACATATCGCCACACAAATACAGCACGCACTGTCGCTGACAGCCCCCAAAGTCGTGAAAATAACTGCTTTGTTTTCCGTGTACGTGCAAACTTACCGCTGATGTCCTCACTTGTCGTTTAACGGGAAATAATCATTGTGTCTTGGTTTTTGTTCAGGCCTTCAATCAGTTTTTGAGTTCTTTGATTGTTTCAAAAAAACCACCCTTTTTTTCTTACATGATTTATTTTTCTTCTCGTTGGAACAAAAGTTCAGAGACTTTTCTCAAATTTCTGTTATTTCACGGTCACCGGCAAAACAAAACTGCAAGGCTTTTTAATTTAGTTTACGAGCGCCGGATGCGGTGGAAAAAGTAAATACACTACTTTCCCAACTTTTAATCAAGTCAGTGTGCACATTGTATCGCCTCCGCTATAGAGTTTTATGAATGGCAGAAATCAGCCGGCGGTGGTGGCAGCGAAACTTAGCCAGCCTACCTCGACAGCCTTTTCTGACACGCAGCCTTTGTGACCCAGTCGACAGACACGGATGCGCTTCGTTCATTTCGAGCCGGCGCGCTATATTTGTGTCCCATTGATCCACTGTTACATTTTCGACGATGTAAACAAGAGGTTCGTCGGGAAAAAAAATCTCGTTTTCAAAACCTGAGAAATGTCCAACCAATTTTTACGAAGTTTTGCATGGGGAGGTTTTAATTCCACAGCAAATCTATCATTACGTTGTTGTAAGTATTTCTGGAAAGGCAAAGAAATGAAAGCCGTTTTTTCCTGGTTGCCGTTTCCGTGAAACCCTGACGAGCCCGTGTCCTCGCATGCCCCTGTGGCTGGCTGAATACCACTTAGTGCAGAAGTGTGCTGACCTGTCCTCGATAGTAATGGGGGTGTCGGCTCTCAGTCTGCTTCAAGAAGGGGGTGAAAAAGTAACCTAAAATAAAACCAGCATGCAAGGTCGCTATTCCGTGAATTTAATGGATTTGGCGGAAAGAGGCCGGTGTTGTTTTCGTGGCCAAAAACACGACCAGAAATAATGTAGAGCAAACTCGAACGGATGCACCGGGACCGGTCTGACATTTCCCCTCCCCCCAAGTATGCCGCGTGACCCGGAAAAGTTGAGAAAAGGGGGTACCGACCGTGTTTTCATGTCCCCCCTGGCTTATCATCAAAACATATTTTTTTAATTTTTTTTTTAGCTGAATCAAAAGGGACTGAATTGGTCAAGTCGACGTTAGTACTCTGCGTCAAACCCGAAACGCTGCGGTTTGTGCTTGAGGCGAACCATTTATGGGGAAATCAGTTCTACTGCACCGCTGGTCCTACAGTACCACTGGCCTAGTTGCACCGACAGACGCATGACCTTGGCTCAGGTCACGTGGCATGCAGCGGCCCGCCTCAGGGCGCTTTGATGACGCACGGTTACGTGGAAAGTAGGTCAGAACACTGAAAAACACTGACTTTTCGTCGCTGGCTCGCCCGTCACAGCGGCGAAGGGAGTTGAAAACAAATGAGCTAAGGTCTTGCTTTGGGATTGACATTTTCCCAAAGACACTGAATAAGATAATGCTCTCTCTCTCTCTCTCACTGTCTGTCTGTCTGTCTCTCTCTCTCGCCTTGAAGATCGCTCTCTCTCTAACTGATAAGAGTAGTCCTGCTCTGGGCGAGGGCTGGTTGAAAAAAAAGCTGGTTTGTATTGCTTTTGCCACAACCTTCGTAAAATAAAATTTGATTTGATTTGATTTGATCTCTCAGTCCTTCCTCGGTACCCCCTTTCTTTTCTGTCTAGAAAACATCTCTCCCCCCCCCCCCCCCATCTCTCTCCCCCATCTCTCTCCCCCCATCCCCATCTCTCTCCCCCCATCTCTCTCAGTCTCTACTCCTCCCTGCCTTCTTTCCCACTATCTCTGCGCTCTCCCCCTTCCTCCACTCTCTCACACTCTATCTTCCCCCGTCTGCCGACGCAAACTGCAGTACGGCATCATTCAGACCGCAGGCGACGCTGTATTTTTTTCTGTCCTCGATCGAGTTGGAGTTGATCAATAGAGTGGGGTTACTTTTTAGGCCTCTCTTTCCTGGCGGGCTACAAAAATGGACTGGTTTGTGGGGACTTGACGTAAGCATCTCGCAGAGTTCCACACAAACAAGTCAGCTTTTCAGGGTGATGCACTACTTCAATAACACCGAATGACGTCGTTGCTTTTTGTACTTTTCTTTTTTCTCGTCTTGTTGTTTTGCTGTCGTCGGCGTATGTCCCTGAGAATATGTAATGAGAACATCAGTTATGGAAATGCTGGTCTTTAAAATGTAGGGCGGCAGACTGGTGGGCCCTTGAGAATAAGATGTAGGCGAGAATGAAATAACTTGATAAATGAATGAATAAATATCATCAAGAATGGATACACGAATTAATTAATGAGCGAACGAGAGAAAGAAAGAAAAGAAAATTAAAGGACTGTTGTGAGGCGAACAATGCTCTTATTAGGATAATCGAATTTTTTACGTATTTAAAAAAAAATCTGTTCTCTAAAAGAGAAGAAATACTAGAAGAAATACTAGTAGTTTGAGTGTTGGTACACCTTATAATTTAGAAAAAGGACATGAATTAAGTATCAATAAAACCGAGGGGCAAAACTAACTCCTACTCTTTCGTGACGGCCGTATGAAACGGGGGCATTGATAGAGGCGGGGTGGTTGATTGGTTGGAGATGTATCCTAGTCATACGTCATTTTTCTTGGGTTTGGCCAGAACACCCTTGGGCCATACTTCCTGAAAGCTTCTTGGGGTGGACATTAACATCTTTGGCCTTCAAATAGATTTTCGCAACTCCTTTTCTTCTAAGAATCCTTGCGTTTCTTACCAAGTTTAGATAGCAAACTTTGATAAAAACTGTCTGTAAGCGATCCACTTATGTCAAGTTAATTCACTGGCGTAATGAGGTCGTATACTCCATTACTACTGTCTCATTTGCTCCCTCCGCCGCCCTCAATCCAACCCCGACAATTCTTTTATTCAAATTTTTTATTTTTTTTTTAATATTTTTTTAAGTTTGCCATGCACATCATATCCCGACAATTCTTAGTGTTTCTTGAAAACCGAGCCTCTTTTGCAGTGAGATCTGTTTTGCTTGTGTATTGTAAGAAGACAGTTTTTACATTTAGTCAAGTTTTGACTAAATGTTTTAACGTAGAGGGGGGAATCGAGACGAGGGTCGTGGTGTATGTGCGTGTGTGTGTGTGTGTGTGTGTGTCTGTCTGTGTGTGTGTGTGTGTGTGTGTGTAGAGCGATTCAGACTAAACTACTGGACCGATCTTTATGAAATTTGACATGAGAGTTCCTGGGTATAAAATCCCCGAACTTGTTTTTCATTTTTTTGATAAATGTCTTTGATGACGTCATATCCGGCTTTTCGTGAAAGTTGAGGCGGCACTGTCACGCCCTCATTTTTCAACCAAATTGGTTGAAATTTTGGTCGGGTAATGTTCGACGAAGCCCGGACTTCGGTATTGCATTTCAGCGTGGTGGCTTAAAAATTAATTAATGACTTTGGTCATTAAAAATCTGAAAATTGTAAAAAAAATATGTTTTTTATAAAACAATCCAAATTTACGTTTATCTTATTCTCCATCATTTGCTGATTCCAAAAACAAATAAATATGTTATATTCGGATTAAAAAAAAGCTCTGAAAATTAAATATATAAAAATTATTATCAAAATTAAATTTTCCAAATCAATTTAAAAACACTTTTATCTTATTCCTTGTCGGTTCCTGATTCCAAAAACATATAGATATGATATGTTTGGATTAAAAACACGCTCAGAAAGTTAAAACGAAGAGAGGTACAGAAAAGCGTGCTATCCTTCCCAGCGCAACTACTACCCCGCTCTTCTTGTCAATTTCACTGCCTATGCCGTGAGCGGTGGACTGACGATGCTACGAGTATAGCTCTTTCTCACTAGCGAGGCCGGAGGTGTGCACGAGTTTCGTCCCTTTGGTTCGGTAAGTTCCGGTTAAGATAGAGGCGGCAGTCGAGCGCATGAACGTGAAAGAATTGAAAGATTTTCTTCGGAAACATGGCCAACTTGTCAGTGGAAAAAAAGAAGAATTAGTGCGCAGAGCAAGAGGCACGTTTCAGCTGCGAAAAGATGGCAAGGATGCTATCGATAATGCTGTGGAAACAAATGATTCAAGTTAGCATTTGACAGACCACTTCAACTGTCAGTGTCACGAACTTGTAGCCTATGTGTTAAATGTTATCAATAATTATTGAGCACACGCGGAATTTGTGCGTGAATCAGTGAGTCCTTTTGATGCTTGGTAGTCATGCATTTATTGTTGTTAACTGGATGTGCGTGTTGTCTAAGGCTAATGTCAGACGGAGCTCGCAAAACACGAAACAAAAGCAAAACAACACACAAAAGCACCATGTTTTGCTTTTGTTCGGCTTTTGTTTCTAGTTTTGCGAGCTCCATCTGACATTAGCCTAAGAGCAGTTTCACATTACCAGTTCATGGCTCTTTAATGTTACTTCAGTTGTTTTACTTTACATTGTTTACCAACTTTGTTAAACTGCTATTGTTTGTATATGTTTTAGATAAATAAAACCCAAACTGTATCAACTGCGTCTGTTGAAGTGTGTGTGATTATCTGTAAAACAAGTCATTCATCAAGCTTCAGATTCATCATGTCTTTATTCTTTGAATACATATATAATTATATAATACACTGCATTGTCGTTCCTCGGCAAATATTTCAGCCAACTGTGAATAAAAAACAAAATGTAATCACACACAGGTAATAAATATTTTTCCCTTAAAAACATAAAAAGCATAGAAACACACCACACAAACCCTATTTATAATTTCATGTACATAATCCCACGTTACAAAATAGTGCACTCCTTACAACACACGCTCACACCTGGTTGGTTTGCGTTCAACTTCTCAGACATATTCAGGCATGAAAATTCTCCGTATTTTCCGTATTTTCCGTATTTTTGAAAAGAATAAACCGTATTTTTTTATTTTCCGTATTTTTCCTTTTTTTTTTTTTTTTTAATTTTTTTTTTTTTTTTTTTTTTTTTTTTTCCTAGTCATAGTTATAGTAAGGCCAAAAAAAAAAATTGTCTGTTTAGGGTAACCCGACCGACCCTATCGATTTGGCGCCGACCCAAAAACTTTTTTTTGATTTCAAAAAAAAAAAAAGAAAAAAAGAGGTAAAAATGCTAAAAAGAGACATTTGGCGTTTCTTTCTCTCCCTTTCTCTCTGTTTTATTTATACGTTAGTTTTGAAACATGTATTCATCAAATATAAGAAGTGAATGTTCAGCCAACATAGCATTTACACCAAAAACAAAAAAAAAAACAAAAAAAATTTACCTACCTACCGACCCTACTTTTTTGGGTCATGTTACCCTAAACAGACAATTTTTTTTTGTTGGCCTAAAATAGTTTTGGGGCCATGTTTGAATCCAATTTTAAGGCTCAGATAGCGCCAGATTGCACCAAATTGCACCCTTGAAAAAAAAAATTCCGGGGGGGCATGCCCCCGGACCTCCCTAGAAGTCTTGGCGCTTTGCGCCTGCGAAACTTGGCGCTACGCGCCTGCGAAACTTGGCGCTACGCGCCTTCGAATTTTGTTTTCAGTATTTATTTTTGTTCAGTTTTCATGCCTGATATTTTAACTGGATACAAAAATTTGGAGTACAAACCAGCATCAGTTTTCATGCATACTAGTTTTATAATTTCTGTTTTCCATGCATTGAGAATGTAAGCATCAATGAGTGACATACACAGATCGTCAATGACTGAGATTTATAGTGACACTAGAGACTACAGTCATACTGAGACTAGACACGGCAGTCCTTCTTACAGCTCATGTGCCTGTTACTGTTTCACACAGACAAGAGCAAAATGCACTTATGATTGAAGGAAGTATGTTGTACAACAACATTCTTTTACACTTTTATGTACATGAACAAATAATACCCATCTGATTAACTAGACGAGAAAGTCACTCTGTCAAGTTGCACAAAATCTTGTCATTTTCTAAGAAAGAGTAACACGTAGGCGCTGCTCCCAAGCTCTTTTCAGTTGCTTGTTTGTTGGAAGTTTATGTAGCCTGACAACTCTTCCTTCAATAATTTTTCCACGATAGTTATGGCAAATGACACAGTACTGCTTTCCACCACCACACACTCTGAGCGAGCTTTCTTTCAGTGCAGACGCCATGATGTAGAAGATACCGGAACTAACCCAGCGTTTCTCCTTCGTTGAAGAGCATGGAAAGATAACTCGTACTTGACTAGAAGTGAGAAAGAGCTATACGGTCTTGCTGCGTTGCATTGCGTTCAGTTTCATTCTGTGAGTTCGACAGCTACTTGACTAAATGTTGTATTTTCGCCTTACGCGACTTGTTTTGTTTTGTTGTTGCAATACATCTAGTTCTCGTATATGGGGTCCAGTTCACTTGATAATTGTAGACAGGTTGCAAACATGACACATAAGGCAAGTACTCAGGGACCTGACGCGTCTAGGCGTTATGCCTTTTCTTTCTTTTTACATTTAGTCAAGTTTTGACTAAATGTTTTAACATAGAGGGGGAATCGAAACGAGGGTCGTGGTGTATGTGTGTGCGTGCGTGCGTGCGTGCGTGTGTGTAGAGCGATTCAGACCAAACTACTGGACCGATCTTTATGAAATTTTCCATGAGAGTTCCTGGGATTGATATCCCCGAATTTTTTTTTGTTTTTTTGATAAATGTCTTTGATGACGTCATATCCGGCTTTTCGTGAAAGTTGAGGCGGCACTGTCACGCTCTCATTTTTCAACCAAATTGGTTGAAATTTTCGTCAAGTAGTCTTCGACGAAGCCCGGACTTCGGTATTGCATTTCAGCGTGGTGGCTTAAAAATTAATTAATGACTTTGGTAATTAAAAATCGGAAAATTGTAAAAAAAATATTTTTTTTATAAAACGATTCAAATTTACGATCATCTTATTCTCCATCATTTTCTGATTCCAAAAACATATAAATATGTTATATTTAGATTAAAAACAAGCTCTGAAAATTAAAAATATAAAAATTATTATCAAAATTAAATTGTCGAAATCAATTTAAAAACACTTTCATCTTATTCCTTGTCGGTTCCTGATTCCAAAAACACATAGATATGATATGTTTGGATTAAAAACACGCTCAGGAAGCTAAAACGAAGAGAGGTACAGAAAAGCGTGCTATCCTTCTCAGCGCAACTACTAAACCGCTCTTCTTGTCAATTTCACTGCCTTTGCCATGAGCGGTGGACTGACGATGCTACGAGTATACGGTCTTGCTGAAAAATTGCATTGCGTTCCGTTTCATTCTGTGAGTTCGACAGCTACTTGACTAAATGTTGTATTTTCGCCTTACGCGACTTGTTTGTCTTTCTTTTTATTCATAGATAAAGAGGAACCAGTCCTTCTTGATCTATGGTTTTGTATAGGATTAAACGTTCCATAAACTTATTCTTTCTTGTTTAAAAAAAAAAGTATTCTCAACATCAACATTTTGTTTATCCTCTTTGTCCGAAGCCATTTTGTACATTTCTGTCACTTGTCCTCTGTTATATTAGTAATGGTGTTCGTAGTCAAGACACACTTTGCGTGAACCATTGACCAGTTGTAGGAGTATATGACACAGTGTGACACTGACTGGCTGAGAAAGTAAGCCATGAACCGAGACTAGTGACCTAGCAAAAAGGTCGTCCGCTAGTTCCGTGACTGACTGAAATAATGAACGCCATTGCACCATTGTTATCGCAAAAGTAAGGCACATATTGAACTCATGCCGAGAACACAAACAAGTCGGTACACATACAGCACTGATGACCGCCTGATTTAGAAAGCGGTCGTTGAGTAAGCGTAAAAAATCAAGGATTTGTATGCAGCCCCTGGGGCAGCGCAATACGTGTCGTAGATAAGATCGCACCGGTGTAACACGAGAAAATTACTCCCACGAGATTTTTACTCCGGAGTAAAAATTTCGTACGAAAATATTACTCCCTTTACGAAAAAAGTACTCCCCCATTACACGAGAAAATTACTCCCCACGACAGGTGAGTTCCGAGTAAACATTTAGTACAAACATGTTACTCCCCTGACGAATAAATAACGAATAAATCACTTCACCCTAACACGAGCAATTTAACTTCCCATGCCAGGTGTACGAAATTTGTATTCCCTTGTCCCCTGTTGGTCTTGGTGGTGGAAGGGGTGGAGGGAGGGTAGCGCGACATTCGTTTGCGCGAGATCACATATTGGCATTATCCCTTCTCCCGCATCCCATTTTCGCGTACGAGATTTTTACTGGAAGTAAAAAAAATTGGGAGTACAAATTTCGTGTAGGAGGTAATTTTTTCGTGCCTTGGGGAGTTCTTTTCTCGTACGAAATTTTTACTCCGGAGTTAATTTTTCGTGGAGTAAAGATTTCGTATTACACCGGCAGTTGTGCACTGCAACTCTGATTGAGTGATTGACTCTTCTTTTTTCACTCGGATGCACTTAGCTAGATGTTCAATTCGTGAGTAGCAAAAATAAATCATACAAGAAAAAGAGAAAAAATCTCTCTGTTTTTCTCACCTTCTTTTTCGTCTTTTCTTTTCTCTTCTAAATTTGTGTAAAATTTACGGATTTTTTTGGCTTACTGTGTAAGGGTTTGACTGTCTGCCATGTTCTTCTTGTAAATGTGTGTGAAGACACCACCATAAGCCGTAGGCTGGTTGTTGTCTTCACCTTATGTCCATGTACATTTCCTGAACATGTAAATATGAATAAACATTGTTTAAACCAAATTCGCAGAAGGGTTACCTTCCAGAGCTGTGTTACAGCGGAAACCATGTTACGAAGTTGACGTTTCTTTACTTAACTGTGACATTTTAACCATACAAATTGATTTCATTAAATAAGAGCTGGTTACATAATACATGTATATCCTTGGCCTGTAGATAAATAGTTAGAAATGCTGGCACATTTTGTTTATCTGCGTTCAGTAAATTACAAGTGTTTTAAAGTACGTCAACTTTGAAATGTGGAAACCAAAGGTTGAGACATGGATTTGAACACTGACAATTATAATTTTAAAAAAAGTCAAAGATAATAATATGCTATGTTTTTGTTGGTGCATGTCTGTATCATTATGTCTGAAGTAATTCTGAAAAAAGTTAAGAGAATACATTGTAGTTTCCATTTAAAGGCACAGTAAGCCTCCCGTAAACCATCACAGAGCTCCCCGAGCGTCTACATACAGTACAAGCATACTTCCATTTGAACGCTCACCGAACGGGAACATCCTGGCTGCTTTCTGTCGAGCGTGAGAAATTTTCAAAGAATTTATTTTCGTGGACTTGGTCCTCTACAACAATGGCGCCTCGTTTTGGTGCTGGACGGCTGTTATGAATATTCAATACCGGAAATCACGTCCCGTAAACCATCACAGATACTGTCAGGCTTTTACACACAGTACAAACACCCTTCCATTTGAACGCTCACCAAACGGGAACAGCCTAGGTGCCCTACGTAAAGAGCGAGCAATTTTTAAAGAATTAATTTTGCAGATTGTCTCGAACACTTTTTGGACCCATCCTGAACTCAGGTCAAAAAAGAGTTACTTCCCTTCGGGTCTCATTCTATCGATGTAAACTGGCCATAGCCGTGGATCGATGATTATCAGAATGTTTTTGGACCGTGGTGCGTTTTTGCGCTAGACCTAACTTTTAAAATCAAAATAATAAATTGACAGCTTGTTACACAAACATTCTTTAATCATAAAAGAATTCTTTTTTCATCAAGACAAGATCAGTACAATTCGAAGTTGTGAGAGTTTGAAAAAAGAAAAGCCCGGAAGCAGGGTCACGCAAGGGTCGTAGCAGACGACGGTTTATGCATATCGCCGTTCCTCTCAACAGTCAAAAGCCATCGCTAGAGTTCTTGTGAGCCACAGCCGTTTGTTTCGTGCATAAAAACGTGCTATAGTAGATAAGCTCACATCGAGTCGCATTCAAATGACTGACGACTACATTGTGAAAAGGGGAAACTGGATCACACGGGTTTACGATGGCTCAGGGGTAAGATAAACCACGCAAAAATAAATTCTTTGAAAATTGTTCGCTCTTTACGGAGGGCACCTAGGATGTTCTCAATCGGTGAGTGTTTAAATGAAAGGGTGTTTGTACTGTGTGTAAAAGCCTGACCGTATCTGTGATGGTTTACGGGAGGCTTACTGTGCCTTTAATATACGTTATAATCATTTACAGGACTGAAAAGGCATGTCATAAAATGGTTCACAGCTCTGGAGAATTACCCAGAAGCTCGACGCAGAGGTCAAGGCAAAGTACAAACACGGGGCCATGAACTGCACATCAGAGAGAACTGTGCATTTGAAAGGGTCGCGAAACTGGGGCAATAAGTGTAAGCCAACATTCCCTTGGTGCACTTGCTCTCCTCGATCGCTTGTGGACGGATATTGCGTATTGGAAATACGTCAACTCAGGACAGCTCTGCCGGAATAGAGTCAGAACCCCTCGCCTCTTATCCAATTAGAAGGTGGAAGATATAATAATAAAGTGAATAATGAGAAGAAGCAACAACAATCACACCCAAACTCAAACCAAAAATAAGAGCCATAAACGTATATAACAAAAAAAACAAGAACAAGAACAAGAACAAGTCTATCATTTTTGTCTCCTTGTTTGCCGTGACCTTTTTGGTAGAGTCATTGTGATGCAGAGAGTCTATCCCATAAACATCTTGCATAAAACTTAAAAGGCTATACAAAAATAAACAAAAAGTAATTCGCATACGAAGTTTACTCAGGCTCCTGGATTTTATGGTTTTTTTTTTAACACGACACGAAGTGATTATGCCCACTTTTCTTGATATTTGTGTGTGTGTCATTTATTGCAATGTTTCTGATGCTCTGTTTTGTTTAAAGGAGCCATCCTTCACGTGCAAACCATTTCAAACCTCAACATAGATATTTCCAGGCTTATGAATGGAATATTACATTTTTGTGCTGAATTAATTTTGTACCTGACACCCAAGACAACCTGAGAAATTAATTCATCACGGATTATTTTTGCACGAAAAAGGAAGGCACATGTAGTTTGCGTGTAAACCAAAGATGATATCTTCTTTACCAATTCAGTGCCCCATATGGCTTTTTGACCAATCAGGACGGATTCTAGGTGACCTGTTAAATGTTATAACGTTCAGGCAGGGACCCTTTTTGTTTATCAAGCTAAAAATTGACAAAACAAAGTAAACATTTAAATCAACAATATCAGCGTGATTTATTCTAAAGAATGACACTTCAAATACTGTCAGATAATACTCTCTTTATGTAAAAAAATACAGAAAAGCGAGTTTTGCCGGTGGGTGCTGTACGGAACAGCAAGGCACCGCCCATCCTCTAAGTGTGCAGTGCCGACCTGCTCACTTGAAATCTAAATGATCAAAGTTCGGAAAAATCAAGTGAAACTGCGTTACTCGCTTCAGGTCAAATGTATCTTTACGTCATTTCCCATCGGCCTGGAGTCGGTTCTAAATCTGTCCCTCTCTGTTCAACAAGAAAACCCAAAGCAACCGACACGCATGTTCAACATGGCTTATCTTGTGAGATTGTTGTGTGTCAAACGCATTTGACCTGTGGATATTCATCACGTAATGTGTGTGACTCTGATTGGCTGACCCAGGTCACGAGAATTCTTTGACTGACAGGCATAATCAGGTAGGAGCGCTCAAGTTCCCATTGCGGCTGTTCTGTCTAACTCGCGCGGTCGTTTCGAAATTTCTTTTGGTCGAAACAAACAGTAATAAAACCGTTATTTCTAATATGCTGACTGTTATCAAATGATAACAGGCATGTCTCACAAACGATATCAGCATTCGCCTAAAAGGCTCATGCTTGATATCTTTTTTTCTCGACATGCCTGTTATCATTTGCTAACAGTCAGCATATTAGAAATAACTCATAATACAGTGGTCGCCGCTTAATAAAGCCACTTCTGGACCGACGAAACGTGGCTTTAATAAGCGGCGGATTTATTAACCGGCGGTCCAGGAATACGTCATTTTTGAAAAAAAAAAATCTTCTCTTTTGTTTACGTCACTCAGTCACTTTCTTTCGTCATTTACACTTGTTTGAATCTAAACAAAACTTCACGAAGGATGTTGAACTTTTGTTTTAATTATGTACATGTACGTGTACTTTGATCACTTCGGTACATCAATAATTTCACTGTCACCGTCACGAATCATTACTCGGCAGAGAAGAACGATTTTATGAGTGTTTGTTTGTTGGTCGTCTTCCACATCAGAACAAGATAATGTGAGTTTTAGTCACAAACTACGTGATTTCTCTGAGAAAACTGGCTTTAATAAGCGGCGGGTTGGTTTTATTAACCGGCTTTTTCTAATACATAATCAGCAAACTCTCCTGTCACACAGAACGTCCATTGTATAGTGCAATGTTGAAATGAAGTTACCGGTCTGAAACATTTAGTCGTTTCTTCTGAGACAATCCTTGTTCTCTTATCATCTACAGATTTACCGCAGTCTTCACCACGCGAATTCCCAACAGAAGTCAGACTTTCGAACATACAATATACGTAGGCAAGCATGATACGTCATGACGTCATATGATTCCTAGCATATTGACGTAATGCTAAACATCCGGTTATCTCGAGTTTTCTCCGTAATACATGTCCGTGGGTTTTTCAATGTTCGGTTATTTCCGTGGCTTCATGCGGAAAGGGAACCGTCGTCTGCAATCAACGACATGGACCATTCTGGTACTTGTTGCTGACAAAAACATGATTTTAACACAGAATTTAATGTCAGAATAGCTATATAAACGCTATTGTGTTTTCATCGTAGCAATAGGGTCCGATATTTAGACTCGAACAAGTATAATGCGACTCGTCTTCGACTCGTCGGCATTATACTTGTCTCGTCAAAATATCGGGCCCTATTGCTACGCTGAAAACACAATAGCTGTTAATTATTTGATTTTTGTTAAACATATTATTTGTACTTGTTTGGTGCCCTTTTCTTTACATTTCTCAGAGAGAGAGAGAGAATTGAATTGAATTGAACTATTTAAGGGCTACGCCTTTTCTAACAATCTGTCCTTGGGACGCACAGATACACAATGATAAAATTAAAAAATTAAAAATTAAAAAGTTAACCAACAAAAGGAGGTCGGAAAACTTCAGCACGTGATGATAAAGATGACGATGATGATGATGATGATGATGAGGCATGAAGAGCATACATATGTGGCTATTCATAAAATCAAATGCATAGTTACTATGCATGTAATTATAAGTACAAGCTGGTAGCAATCAAACATGTAGCAATAGGGAGACAATGACAATGACAATGACAATGACAATTCTTTATTTTACGAGGGTAACAGAATAAGCATTGGTATACTTTTTTGCATCTGGCCCTCGCCCTAAAGAGGGACTAAATCTACTATAAAAACTAGTTACTACCACAATACTTACATAATTAGTAAAACAGTATAAGTTTATGTACATACGTGCATTATATGAAACATTGTAGTTTATACATGTTCATGACAAGGTGCAAAGCAAAAATTTGCAAGTCAATTAGAGTAAGAATACTATGCAATAGTACATCAACTCTGCAAGACAATGGATATTATGCAGAACATCATAATTTCATAAACAAAACAATAAATCAAAAGTGAGTGACTGTGTCTCAAAGGACATAACAATCAAGAATATACTATTTTCATTAAATGGGATATATATTTGTTTTTGAAAGAATCTGTGCTGGTAGCTTCCCGTAAGGCATTCGGAAGAGCGTTCCAGAGACGGCCACCTGAATAAACTAGACTAGACTTAAATAAGTCTATCCTAGGAAGAGGAGTGTTAAATTTCATAAGGTGGTGTGAATTCTTCAAAGAGAACTTCAGAGAGAGCACAAGGGAGAGAGAGAGAGAGAGAGAGAGAGAGAGAGAGAGAGAGAGAGAGAGAGAGAGAGAGAGAGAGAGAGAGAGAGAGATTGGGGAGGGGGGCAGAGACAGTGACAGAAAGACAAAGACAAACAGAGAGGGAGAGAGAGAAGAAGAGGGACAGGAGAGAGAGAGAGAGAGAGAGAGAGAGAGAGAGAGAGAGAGAGAGAGAGAGAGAGAGAGAGAGAGAGAGGGGCTAATGACAGTGACAGAGACTGAGAGACAAACGGAGAGAGAGAGGGAGAAAGAGAGAGAGAGGGAGAGAGAGAGAGAGAGAGAGAGAAGAGAGAGAGAGAGAGAGAGAGAGGGGGAGGGGGAGAGAAGGGGGGGGAGAGATAGAGAGGGAGGGAGGAAAGAGAGTGAGAGAGAGGGAGGGGGGAGGGAGAGAGAGAGACTGAGAGAGAGAGAGAGGGAGGAGGGAGGGGGGGGGGGGGGGGGCTTGGCTTCTTGAGTACAGGAAAGTAAATCAATAACACCATAATTATGTGAGACTCAGGACCCACGTCCTGCAAGGTGTGCAGCAACCAACGGCTGAAGGTGCAGCTGTTCGATACACAAACAGGGCCTTATCATACGACGAGTCCGTCTGCAGTACAGTTGGGTCATGACCTCCTTTTTGTGTTTTAAAGGCATAACCTTGATCCTCTCCAAAAATTGGTTTAAAATCCCCTTACTGCTCAGGGGCGAATCCAGTGGGTGTTTCCGGGGTTTCCGGACCCCCCCTCCCATCCCTAGCCTAAAACATAAAATAAATGAAAATAAAAAAAAAATGAAAATAAAGAAAAAATGATGGCTCAGATTGCACCAGATTGTTCCTTTTCCCTTGATTTTTATTCAAATTCCCGGGCCCCCCAAGGAGGTTCGAACGCTTCGCACCCTCAAACTAAACGCTTCGCGTCGTCGAATTGTCCTTAAAAGAAATTTGGAAATAAAGAACAAGTCGCGTAAGGCGAAAATACAATATTTAGTCAAGTAGCTGCCATTTTTCAGCAAGACCGTATACTCGTAGCATCGTCAGTCCACCGCTCACGGCAAAGGCAGTGAAATTGACAAGAAGAGCGGGGTAGTAGTTGCGCTAAGAAGGATAGCACGCTTTTCTGTACCTCTCTTTGTTTTAACTTTCTGAGCGTGTTTTTAATCCAAACATATCATATCTATATGTTTTTGGAATCAGGAACCGACAAGGAATAAGATGAAAGTGTTTTTAAATTGATTTGGACAATTTAATTTTGATAATAATTTTTATATATTTAATTTTCAGAGCTTGTTTTTAATCCGAATATAACATATTTATATGTTTTTGGAATCAGCAAATGATGGAGAATAAGATAAACGTAAATTTGGATCGTTTTATAAATTTTTATTTTTTTTTACAATTTTCCGATTTTTAATGACCAAAGTCATTAATTAATTTTTAAGCCACCAAGCTGAAATGCAATACCGAACCCCGGGCTTCGTCGAAGATTACTTGACCAAAATTTCAACCAATTTGGTTGAAAAATGAGGGCGTGACAGTGCCGCCTCAACTTTCACGAAAAGCCGGATATGACGTCATCAAAGACCTTTATCAAAAAAATGAAAAACATGTATGGGGATATCAATCCCAGAAACTCTCATGTAAAATTTCATAAAGATCGGTCCAGTAGTTTGGTCTGAATTGCTCTACACGCACACACACACACACACACACATACACACACACATACACACACACATACACCACGACCCTCGTTTCGATTCCCCCTCGATGTTAAAATATTTAGTCAAAACTTGACTAAATATAAAAACTAATGGCTCAGATGCACCAGATTGCTCATTTTTCCTTGATCTTTATTAAAATTCCCAGGCCCCCCTAGGAGGTTGGAACGCTTCGCACCCTCAAATTAAACGCTTCGCGTCGTCGAATTGTGCTTTAAAGAAATTTGGAACCCCCCCCCCCCCCCCCCTTAAAAATGATGTGATCCGCCCCTACTGCAATAGTTACTGAGTACCTAACACAGTTCGCTTTGGCGTTTGGAATGATTTCAGAACACACCTTAAATCAGCGTTCAATTATTGAAATTTTAAAAGCCTTGTTTGAGTAATATATGCAGACTGTAAATTGTCAATGTACTCTGCTTTCACAACGTCCTACTCTTGTCTTTTTATATTTAGTCAAGTTTTGACTAAATATTTTAACGTAGAGGGGGGAATCGAGACGAGGGTCGTGGTGTATGTGTGTGTGTGTGTGTGTGTCTGTCTGTCTGTGTGTGTGTGTAGAGCGATTCAGACTAAATTACTGGACCGATCTTTATGAAATTTGACATGAGAGTTCCTGGGTATGAAATCCCCATACGTTTTTTTCATTTTTTTGATAAATGTCTTTGATGACGTCATATCCGGCTTTTCGTGAAAGTTGAGGCGGCACTGTCACGCTCTCATTTTTCAACCAAATTGGTTGAAATTTTGGTCAAGTAATCTTCGACGAAGGCCGGGGTTTGGTATTGCATTTCAGCTTGGTGGCTTAAAAACTAATGAGTAAGTTTGGTCATTAAAAATCTGAAAATTGTACAAAATTTTTTTTATTTATAAAACGATCCAAATTTACGTACATCTTATTCTTTATCATTTTCCGATTCCAAAAATATATAAATATGTTATATTTGGATTAAAAACAAGCTCTGAAAATTAAAAATATAAAAATTATTATCAAAATTAAATTGTCCAAATCAATTTAAAAACACCTTCATCTTATTCCTTGTCGGTTCCTGATTCCAAAAACATATAGATATGATATGTTTGGATTAAAAACACGCTCAGAAAGTTAAAACGAAGAGAGGTACAGAAAAGCGTGCTATCCTTCTCAGCGCAAGTACTACCCCGCTCTTCTTGTCAATTTCACTGCCTTTGCCGTGCGCGGTGGACTGACGATGCTACGAGTATACGGTCTTGCTGCGTTGCGTTGCGTTCACTTTCATTCTGTGAGTTCGACAGCTACTTGACTAAATGTTGTATTTTCGCCTTACGCGACTTGTTTGACACTTGTGCTGCTTGTGAAACTAACATTTCGCATTTGCTAGATGACATCTGAGTAGCTATATTCGCAAATATGTTTCTTCTGCTAGCGTAATGGGAAACCGCCAGCACCAAAAAAACAACAACAACAACATAATAATTATAAAATGACGATGAATCTAAACGTGAGTTTGACACAGAAGAGTATGCCAAAGGGTCTTGCTAATAGCACAGTGATCGTGCCTTCAACTTCCCAAAGTCATATTTGTCCGATTTTGCCCCCAAAACGTCGTCTTAAAAGGTAAATTCGTAAAATGTCTTCTCTCTCTCTGTCTGTGTCTGTCTCTCTCGCTCTCTACATTTTTCACGTATCCCCGCCTAGCCCTTCTTCTTTCAATTAGGAAGATTAAGTTAGAACTTCTTTTAATTTTTTAGTTGTCCACCAATGCGGATATTTTGATAACGTACGTGGCCTGACGTAGTTTTGTGAAACGACTCGTCGGTTTCGGCGTTTCAGAAAAATACAACCAGGTGTGAAGACACAACCATAGCCTATATTGCATCGCGCACCATATGCGTTTGTGTGAGCGCATTCTGAGCCAGGAAATTCAAATGAATATTTTGTTCTGTTGTGTGTGTGTGTGTGTGTGTGTGTGTGTGTGTATGTGTGTGTGTGTGTGTGTGTGTGAGTCAGTGTGTGTGTGTGTTTGTGTGTGTGTGTGTGTGTGAGTCAGTGTGTGTGTGTGTGTGTGTGTGTGTGTGGGTGGTGTGTGAGTGTGTGTGTGTGTGTGTGTGTGTGTGTGTGTGTGTGTGTGTGTGTGTGTGTGTGTGTGTGTGTGACTGAGTGTGTCACAGGACCTGACGGGCTCACACCCCACGTTCTCAAAGAACTCGCTAAGGAAGTGGCCCCCATCCCTAACCTCCATCTTCTCCTCATCTCTACACTCCGGACAAGTCCCCTCTGACTGGAAAATAGCCACAGTTGCCCCCGTCTTCAAGAAGGGTGAGTATTACAAGCCCTCCAACTACCGCCCCATCTCGCTCACCTGTATCTGCTCAAAACTCTTGGAACACATCTTAGTGAGTGGCATCATGAACCACCTCGAAACCAAGAACATCCTGACCGGTCAACAGCACGGCTTCCGTAAACACCGCTCGTGCGAGACACAATTATTCGAGTTCATCGAAGAAGTCTCTACAGCCATGGAACGTGGTACTACAACGGAGGCAGTGGTGTTAGACTTTGCCAAAGCTTTTGACCGTGTAAACCACAGTCTGCTCTGCCACAAGCTCTACCACTACGGCATACGAGGAAAGACCAACAGCCTCATCGCAAACTTCCTCAGCGGCCGCACGCAGTCAGTCGTGGTGGACGGTGCGCAATCCAGCTTTGTCAAAGTGAAGACCGGAGTCCCCCAGGGCTCTGTCCTAGGGCCCTGCCTCTTCCTCTGCTACATCAATGACCTCCCCTCCAAGATATCTTCCCCTTCAAGACTCTTTGCTGATGACACAGCCGTCTACAGGTTCATCACCTGCGCAGAAGACCCAGCCAAGCTTCAGGAGGACCTCCAACGCCTAGAACAATGGGAAAAAGAATGGGACATGACCTTCCACCCAGACAAGTGCTGTGCGCTGCCCTTCACCAGAAGCCATTCTCCCCCTCTCTCCAACTACACCCTCCACGGCCAGACGTTGGAGAGAGTCACCTCCACCAAGTATCTTGGGGTCATTCTAGACACTAAACTAGACTTCACCCAGCACATCGAGAACATCTGTGCCAAGGCCAACAAGACGCTGGGCTTCCTGAGAAGAAACCTGAAGGTATGCTCCAGCCTCACCAAAATGCTGGCCTACAAGACAATGGTCCGCCCTATTCTTGAGTACGCCTGCACAGTATGGGACCCACACTCCGACAGGCTCATCACAACCCTTGAGAAGGTCCAGCGCAGAGCAGCCAGATTTGTCACAAACCGCTACCATAACACCTCTAGTGTCACAGATATGCTGACGCTACTCGAGTGGCCTACGCTACTACAACGACGTCGCTGCGCCAGATAAGACTCGCTATGCTCCACAAGATTCTCAACGATCAAGCCTGCGTCTCCTGCGTCGGCCTCAAGCGGCAACCTCGAAGTGGACGTCGCAGCAACCACAGCCAACAGCTGGGAAAAACCCCGTGCTGCACAGACTACAGAAAGTTTTCTTTCTTCCCGAGGACCACTGTCGACTGGAACTCCCTCCCATCAGATGTTGTCGAGGCCCCCTCCTATAATGCCTTCTGCTTGAGGGCAATGAGGGCCATACAGGCACAGTAACCGCCCTTCCCCTGCCCCACCTCTTTAATTTTTTTTTTATCTTTATTTTTTATTTT
>NC_090246.1:94109014-94191514 GCF_037325665.1 Littorina saxatilis
GCTCTGCACAGAGAGGGAATGCTGTTGGTGAATTTATTTACTTGTTTACGGACACTATATTGACAATCTGTAAAATAAATTGATAAAAATCTCACCCTCTACAGAAAGCAGAAAGGATGTTGATTTTTAGTATTTGCCCAAGTGGAGGGATGGTAGTGGCCCATCTAAAAGCCCGGACAAATCCGTGATTTACTTGGTTAGGGAGATATCTTAAAACATAATGCACAGCGAATTTTCTTCTTCTTTTTTTTAATGGCTGAAACTCCCACGTTCACTCATGTTTTTGCACGAGTGGATTTTTACGTGTATGACCGTTTTTACCCCGTCATTCAGACAGCCATACGCCGATTCCGGGCGAAGAATGCTGGATATTTTCGTGTTTCTATAACCCACCGAACTCTGACATGGATTACACTTGGTCTTGTGCTTGCGTGCCAGTGTACACACGAAGGGGGATTAGGCACTAGCAGGTCTGCACATACGTTGACCTGGGAGATCGGAAACATCTCCACCCTTAACCCACCAGCTAGGCGGCCGCGGCCGGGATTTGAACTCACGACCTTCCGATTAGGAGGCCGATGTCTTATCCACTTGGCCACTGCGCCCGTCATCACAGCGAATCAAAATGGGACAAACACAGTGAACAAAAATAATCCCACCCCTTCACCTCCCGACGGGAAAAAGAAGGACATAACATCGGAGGTAAGCTGTGACAAAAGTCCACCTGTCCTTCAGTACGTTATATACGTAACTATGTAAGCCAGTTTTCCCCCTCTGTCATTTGTTGAATTGAAATAGATGTTTACTCGAACTGTCTCCATCGACACACAAACCGATTTTTTCTGGGTCTAAAACCGGCTTGACATTTGTGCCATGATGCTGGTTGATGCTTGAAAGAGGAAGTCGTCTCGACAATGATATTCATGATCAATACTTTTTAAATTTGTTTAGACATGTACGGGGGCTGTCTCAAAAGTTCGTAGCCTACGCCAGACCAGTCGAGTACGAACTCTGACACTGGTATGATCGCGATGTATAAGCTGAACAAGCAGGCTTTTCCTTGGATGATATCTACGATCGGGTAGGACAGGTCAAGGAGATTAGTTACAGCTATGCTAAGGCCCCCCCCCCAAAAAAAAAATAGGTCTGTTTGCGGTAACCCGACCGACCCTATTTTTTTCGCGCGACCCTAGACTTTTTGGGGGCATTTGGGAAAAAAAAAAAAAAAAAACACTTTTGTTTTTTTTTGTAAAATAACGTAAAAATATGGTTTTTTGGAGAAAAAAAAAAAAATCCCGACCTACCGACCCTATTTTTTGGGCCTATGTTACCGTAAACAGACCTATTTTTTTTTGGGCCTAACATTGACAAACATGCGCAGCCGTCGTGTAGAGGGTGTAATTACATCCAGAGTGTCATCTATATACTCGTAATAATTATGGCGTCGTAAGGAATCAAAGTGGCCTACCTGCTACTGCATAAATACAAAAACAACAACAAACAAACCACAACAATAAATCAATTAAAGGTGGTTTATCTCAATAAGTCTTAACGATACGCTCACAAACGTCTTTGAAATTTAAGCCGTTTTTATGGCAAGTATCTTATTACCGCTCAGCGCTGTATTTTGTCCATTTTTTCAAGGCAGCCGCAATGATACCATTTTGATTGCTGATGACGTCATGACTATCAAGATGGTATACATAAAACTTTGCTTGTTACTTGAGTACAGCCAATCGTAAATATGTGCCAATTTACATAGCTCTATACAACCTTCTTCATGTGTTGGCTACGAACTTTTTAGACAGCCCTCGTAGTATCATTGTGAGTCTTGAGGGCATTCAAAACAATCCGGACCTCAATGATGGCAACTGAACGGCCTGAGTTGAAAAGGCCCCTGAAGCCCCCTGCAGGGCCGGACCAAATGAGTTGTAAGGGGGGGGTTCCTCCTTTTTTTTGGGGGGGGGGGGGGGGCAAATCAGCGAAGTGGCAAAGCCACAAGCGCGCGCCTGCTTTGCAGTCGCGCGAACTAGGGGGGTCCGGGGGCATGCTCCCCCGGAAAATTTTTAAAAAACGGTTAAAATCTGTGCAATCTGGTGCATTCTGGGCCTTGTTTTGAGGGTTAAGAGCAGCATTGTGGGGGGGGGGGGGTGTACCTTTTTCTCATCGGATTTCACATTGAATAAAATTTGTTAGAGACACACACAAAAGTTATTAAAAAAAAAAAAAAAAAAAAAACCCACTCAAAGCAAGGTACATGCTTTTTCCAGGGGTGGGGTTCCGGAACCCCTGGAACCCCCCCCCCCCCCCTGGGTCCGGCCCTGCCCTGGAGGGCCCTAGATTGTAAGGATAATGGAAATAATACATTTTAACAAAAGGATGTTGAACTTTTCTACTCCCTAACAGAAGCCGAGCAGATATACAGATATATGCCCAAGGTAGAATGTGATGTTGCGTGGGTCGGTTGGCATTTTTAGCAACAGCAGAAAGAACAAAAAACCAAAAAAACAAAAAACCACCACCTACAACTGGGTATGTCATATTTAATTAAATCTAACGATTTGTTTTCCTTTTCATATTCACCCTCCATCTGTGCCTCTCTCTCATTCTAATTTCGTTCGTTCTCTTTCTCACTCTCTCCAGCCTCTCACCACCCTCTCTAACGCCCAAAATCAAGTACATGTGCAAAAAAACTACCATTTCAATCTCCCTCTCTCTCTCTCTCTCTCTCTCTCTCTCTCTCTCTCTCTCTCTCTCTCTCTCTCTCATCTTCCCTTGCCAAACCCTTCCTCCTCTCTCCCTCTCTCCCATCTCTAACCCACCTCCCACCCCACACCCCCCAAAAAACACACACAGATACGAGATATGCCGAACTATATGCAATCTATTATATCAAAACACCTGCATATCGTCTACCGTCAGAAACGTTATCCCCCGATGTGTCGTACTACAGTCTGTCGATGCAAAGCATGTCCATAAACGAATCCATACTTCCTGGTCGATTGACCTCCATGCAGAAAAAGGCACAGAATGCACGTTATCATCGTTTAATAACCTTCTTCTGTGGCAACTGGCCCACTTCTAACGGCTGTCACAGCATACATCAAACATGGCTGTGATTGAAATAGCCAGTATCCTATACGTGACAGAGGCCACACATGAAATAGCAATATCCTTCAATTCACACGTGGTGATATCATGTAAATGAGGTCGTGTCAAACCAGTCTGGGGACCTGATTTTCCAAACGGAGCCTCGATCTATTCCAAAGCCTCGTGAAACCTTTGACGTCAGAGCAAAAAGACGTCACTCTAGAAAATAAAGCGTGACGTGTGAGTTCTAAAAATGATGCAGGAGAAAACAGCAAGCGTAAAAGTGTTTCCAGAATGACGTTTGTCTCGGTGACAATGTCATCACGAGCAGTGGAACATTAGGTCCCTACCAGACTAGTTTGACACGACCTCATTTACAATATATACCCACGTGTGAGTATGTGGTCTAGTTAAGGCATGGCTTGTATCTCTTGCCAATGTAGGATAGAACGCAATGGGTTTGAACCAGATTACAGAGTTTTATTCTTCCAGAACTTTCGAGCGTAAACCGTGTTATTTTTGTTTTTAGCAAAGCGAGACAAATATCGACTTTTTAAGTCCCTTGAGCCAGGAGTCGGCTTATTTCTGTCTGGTGACCCACTTTTGTCTGAATCTGTTATCTGCTGCACTATAGTCACGTGCACTTTTAGCAAAAGAGAAAGTTCTGTTTGGTAACTGCATCAACGCAAACAGAGATGATGAAGACTGTCTTGTCAACCTCAGGTGGACGGTGTACGACGTTTCTTTGATGCGTTCGCTGTTTTGAAATGACACCACGCACTTATCATAGAAATCCATCGAAAATAGCATCCTTATCTTCTTGTCTCTTTTCAGATAAAGAGTCTGCAGATAGCAGTAATTAGAAAAGTTTTCAGTTTTGAAAGTAGTACTGTAGTTCTGTCTGTGAATCTCGCTTTTCTTGTTAGTTTTTTTGTTTCATGTTTGTATTCTTATATGAAATATATGGGATTATATTTTAGAAAGCTGTATTTTGTTCTTTTTTTCAGCAGGCCTACATGTTTGGGATGAAAAGATCGTTGACAACGTCACACATTCCCATGGCGCAATCACGATAGATGCTTCGTTACTTCAATTTAGAAAGAGGAAGATATAAAGTAAATTTAGTTTAGCCTTAAAAAGAAACAAACACAACGACAACTCTACATTACGCTGAACATAATGCTGCTTTGAAATGTCCTGATAGACGGAAAAGTGCATGTCAACAAGATTCCCTTCTACATATGTTTCCTGCTATAATCAAATGGTAATGGATGAACATCTGCGGCGAAAGGGACAGATGTAATTATGGGGGCCAGGATGTTGTTGGCCAGAGGCTGGTGGGGCAGTACCCGCTGGTTGGTTGGCTGCGTGCATATGCACAGAACCACACACACACACACACACGCACGCACGCACGCACGCACGCACACACACATACACACACACACACACACACACACACACACACAACACACACTCACACACAGACACTGATTATTAATCTTTGGACTTCCCTATGCCGTAAAATGAGAACATGACTTATATCTGTTGCACTTGCTTTTTTCAACAAAATTTTTTTAACAGGGCAGTTAAGGTTGTTTGTTTATGTGCAAGTTTGCACGAAAGTAGATGAGCAGATGAGGCCACGGGCACTTTTACTCCATAGGTTGCAAGAAAACATTTGACACCAACGCGGCATTTAGCAGAATTGATCTCGAAGATCAGTTGTAAAACAGGTTTTGCATAATCGTTTTTGCCATGGAAACATACAATAAACAAGTCGCGTGAAGCGATATAAAAACATTTAGTCAGTCGTTATCAAACTATAAAGATCTATAACCCCAAAAACAGTCATCGCCGAGACTACCTCCAGATAGTCTCGGCTAACCCCAAGATTGAGGCGGGTCACGCTCGTCTCCGCGAAGTATGCAACCGTAGTACTTACTTAACCTTTTTTCTTCCATTCTGAGCACATTTTTAGAGTAAACATAACATATCTATATATTTATGAATTCAGGAGAAGGTGAAGAATACAATGCGATCATTTTTAATCTGTAACGAAATATTCGATTTTAATGACAAATTTAATGAGCAAACTCATTAACTAATTTTTAAGCTTCCAAGCTGAAATGCAATCCCATAGTCCGGACTTTGTCGAAGATTGCTTTACCAAAATTTCAATCAATTTTGTTGAAAAATGAGAGCGTGACAGTGCGGCCTTAACTTTCACTAAAAACCGGATATGACGTCATCAAAGATATTTATCGAAAAAATGAAAAAACATTTCTAAGGATATCATACCCAGGAACTCTCATGTGAAGTTTCATGAAGATCGGTTGAGTAGTTTTCTCTGAATCGTTCTACACGCGCACACACACACACACACACACACACACACACACACACACACACACACACACAAACACACACACACACACACACACACACACACACACATACACCACGACCCTCATCTCGATTCCCAGTCAACGTTAAAACATTTTGTCAAAACTTGACTAAATGTGAAAAGAAGTAGAAAAAAACCAACGTGTCACTGTTAATAGCACTACCTTATTTAAAGTAACATAACATAAGACCTAAACAACCACATTCAAGTTTTACCTACTGGACCGACTTTTAAAATGAGATTGAAAACCGATTTCATAATGGTTTTAAACCTCCCTACTTCCTTCTCCTTTGTTTTTTTTTTTTACATTTAGTCAAGTTTTGACTAAATGTTTTAACAAAGACGGGGAATCGAGACGAGGGTCGTGGTGTATGTGTGTATGTATGTATGTAGGTGTGTATGTGCGTGTGTGTGTGCAGAGCGATTCAGAGAAAACTATTGAACCGATCTTCGTGAAATTTGACATGAGAGCTCCTGGGTATGATATCCCCGGACTTGTTTTACTTTTTTCGATAAATGTCTTTGATGACGTCATATCCGTGTTTTTTTTTAAAGTTGAGGCCGCACTGTCACGCCCTCATTTTTCTATCAAATTGATTGCAATTTTGGTCAAGCAATCTTCGACGAAGTCCGGACTATGGGATTGAATTTCAGCTCCGCAGCGTAAAATTTAGTTAATTCGTTTGCTCATTCAAGTTGTCATTAAAATCGAATTTTCACTAACAGATTCAACAAGTCGCGTAAGGCGAAAATACAATATTTAGTCAAGTAGCTGTCGAACTCACAGAATGACTCGAAACTGAACGTAATGCCATTTTTCAGCAAGACCGTATACTCGTAGCATCGTCAGTCCACCGCATATGGCAAAGGCAGTGAAATTGACAAGAAGAGCGGGGTAGTAGTTGCGCTAAGAAGGATATAGCACGCTTTTCTGTACCTCTCTTTGTTTTAACTTTCTGAGCGTGTTTTTAATCCAAACATATCATATCTATATGTTTTTGGACTCAGGAACCGACAAGGAATAAGATGAAAGTGTTTTTAAATTGATTTGGACAATTTAATTTTGATAATAATTTTTATATATTTAATTTTCAGAGCTTGTTTTTAATCCAAATATAACATATTTATATGTTTTTGGAATCAGCAAATGATGGAGAATAAGATAAACGTAAATTTGGATCGTTTTATAAATTTTAATTTTTTTTACAATTTTCAGATTTTTAATGACCAAAGTCATTAATTAATTTTTAAGCCACCACGCTGAAATGCAATACCGAAGTCCGGGCTTCGTCGAAGATTACTTGACCAAAATTTCAACCAATTTGGTTGAAAAATGAGGGCGTGACAGTGCCGCCTCAACTTTCACGAAAAGCCGGATATGACGTCATCAAAGACATTTATCAAAAAAATGAAAAAAACGATCGGGGATTTCATACCCAGGAACTCTCATGTCAAATTTCATAAAGATCGGTCCAGTAGTTTAGTCTGAATCGCTCTACACACACACACAGACACACACACACACGCACACACGCACACACGCACACACACCACGACCCTCGTTTCGATTCCCCCTCGATGTTAAAATATTTAGTCAAAACTTGACTAAATATAAAAATGATTGCATCGTATTCCGCAATTTCTCCTGATTTCAAAAACATATTCGGCGATGACTGTTTTTTTGTGTTAATCTGTTACTTTGATGCCGGCAGCTTGACTAAATGTTTTTATATCGCTTCACGCGACTTTTTTGATGTAACATGTTTTGCTATAATATGTCTCCTACCTCAAACCAAGTAAAAATTTCAACCCGCAAAGTAATTAGTCTATTTCTAGTGCAAGTCAGATTTAGTCCGCCAGAACGCATTAACCTACTTTTACTAAAGTGCGCGAGCCTGCAGCATGGTGTGGTGACGAAGGGAAGAGTAACAATCATGAAACGAAACGTGGTGGATCGATTGGTCTTGGTTCGCAGGGAGTGCTGGTTAAAAGACTCGGCTGTTCTTCAGAATAAGGTTGCCACCCCATTTCTGACCTTCTACTGTGTCTGTGTTTAGAATACAGAGATCTAGATCAACGACGTGTAGCCAAGACGTGTACCTGTACGTGTAGCCATGACATACGTCACACGTGCTGGAAACTTGGTCCAGATTCTTCACAACCAGAACTGCACAATGTGAAGCAGACGATCTAATCGCAGACATGTAGTCACTATAATGAAAGAAAGCCCTTCCGAACGTAACTGTTACTTCCATAAAAAAAATTGTTACATTCACTTGAATTTACATGTTGCATGTCTTAGACTTGATGCTCTCTTCCTATGCGCTTTCGTCAGTCTCTCCTTGTGGTTGTTTGTAATTTCTTCCCCCTCCCCCTCCCTTTTCTTTTTTCTCTTCTGTAGATTCTTTTGTTCCTATTTAGTTCCCCATCCCCATTCTCACAATTTGTTCTTCTGGTTTATTGTTGTTATGTTCACCATTACGAAAATGTGTGTAATTTAGTATTGTTCTGGTCACGCGATATAAGCATTTGCTTGAGTGCGTGTCCTAGCTGTGTGTTTTGAACTGTTCATGCGAAGAAATTCTGAATAACATTTTGTTTAAACCAACTGATACTTCTCACTGCTGTATTTTGTGTATACGCAACACACATAATTATGCCTGAAAGCGACGTAGAACTTGATTACTATTATTTGGAAAATTGCACGATGCCCTCTGACTAATTCGTGTGCGGAAATGCGTTCTCTCTTTAGTGAACCCAAATTTACCTTTTATTTTCTGAAAACAGCACATTGTAATCCGCTAATGCTAGCCATATATACGCCTTTTCGTATTACACGTGTACTAAAGTATTATGCTGAAATTGTGCAGATGGAGAAAATTTAGAATCAAACGCATTCGTCTTCAGCACGACCACTCTCCGGAATCTATTGTACACGTCTTATTGGCATGAGAGGCATGTAGAACTTAAAAGAACTCGTGACATAAAAGCTCGATTTGTTGACGTACGTTACACGCACAGGGGACGTCATATGTAGCTAGCTACGTACACGTCTTAGCTACACGTCGTGGATCTAAAACTCTGGATCATGACACTTGTACTACGATGTACTAGTGAGTCACATGTACCAGGCAAAAAGTACGATTAATGAGGCTAATTATGAGCTTTGTTAACTATAGTTGTGTCTGGTTTTCTGTTTATATTTCGATTTTGGTAGTTCGGTTGATATCATTTGTTTGAATTATGTATTGTGTTATTACTTGTTTATTACTTATAAAAAGTTTATATTGTCGTGGCATTTATCTGTTACCAGTACATCTGCTGCCTCAGCACTGATGAAGGTAGAATGTCACAGGCTGCAGGACAGTGATACATACACCCCCCCACCCCCCCCCCCCCCCCCTCCCCCCCGCGGGTTAGGGGGAGTCCCATATTGGTTGGGACGAGAAAGAATATACCCGATGCTGTCCAGCATGTCGTAAGAGGCGACTAACGGATTCTGTTTCTCCTTTTACCCTTGTTAAGTGTTTCTTGTATAGAATATAGTCAATGTTTGTAAAGATTTTAGTCAAGCAGTATGTAAGAAATGTTAAGTCCTTTGTACTGGAAACTTGCATTCTCCCAGTAAGGTCATATATTGTACTACGTTGCAAGCCCCTGGAACAATTTTTTGATTAGTGCTTTTGTGAACAAGAAACAATTAACAAGTGGCTCTATCCCATCTCCCCCCTTTCCCGTATCCCATCTCCCCCCTTTCCCAGTCGCGATATAACCTTGAATGGTTGAAAACGACGTTAAACACCAAATAAAGAAAGAAAGAAAGAAAGATACATGCACTTGTCCCTCTCAAGCATACACTGTCAAAGATAACATGGCCCTACATCTCTGTCTCGATATGTTAGTTTGTTTTGCTTTATTTATGGTTGATAATTTTGAAGAGTTGTGTTTTCTTATCATTTTGTTGTTTTTGTCTTCTTCTTCTTTCTTCTTCTTCTTCTTCTTCTTCTTCTTCTTCTTCTTCTTCTTCTTCTTCTGGTGAAGATCCCTATCGAAGGAAACATTTCATATTCCATCAACATGATAGGCAACATCTCAGTTAAGGACTTGTCCACATCTCCATCTTCCACTCTTCTGTCTGTATATAGAATACATAACTGTCCCAGCCCGGTTTCCATAAATGACAAAAGAGCAAATCGATTTCGTCCGGAGCAGAATGACACGGGGGTGGAACGAACCAACAACACAAGTAGAATCCCTCCCTGGAGCGTCTGTAAAATCGACAAGTCTGGTAGCGGAACGAAATTCAGATGTGGATGGAGCAGTGAATGCAGGGACGGGGCGGCGTGAAATCACACCGGAACAAGGAACAGGAGTATGGACAAAAAACACACACACACAAAAACACCCCACAAGTAGAGGTGTTTGCTGGCAGGAATAATGGATGCGGTGGAATTGGGATGGGAATGGGTGGGAGCACAAGTGAATGAAATACTACAAGTACTTCTAATATGATAGGCTTCTGGTGGGAGTAAAAGAGAGGATAGTGATTGGAATTAGTGTATCACTTTGGTCCGGTTTTCTTGCACTCTTAGGAAACCTCTATAGATGCATGCTAACAAGCGAACAGCCAAGAATACAAAACTAACAAACAAACAAATAAACAAAGAAATGAATTAAAAAGACAGATACGTAAATAGATAGAAAGATAAGTTAATGGATAGATACACAAATAAATACATAGAAATAAAAATAGATCAATAAATAAATAAATAAATAAAAATATAAATGAATATAAGAGAAATTAAAAAAAAATACAATGTACATTTATAATAAATGACGGACAACAATTAATAAATAACGTGAAAGCAAAACGGCCTTCCGTGATTAAAGTGCCATGACCTACAATTTATAGTATCAAAATATGTGACCCTCCACGACGAAATGAGTCGCATGTCACATTTTCATGATTTTCATATTTTTACATTTCCCCACAGAGTTTTGTATGCTCTATCTAGTGGTGAAAACCGTTTTAGAAAAGAGCGAAAACTGTGATTAAGGTGACCCTCACACTGTTACCAAACACTCCCCGGACTCATATGAAGTCTAGCGCAGAACCGCGCGAGGTGACATGCGACTCATTTCGTGGTGGAGGGTCACATATGTGTACATCAAAACAAGTCAGGCTGTTGCATACTACGATTTTTTTCGCAATAGATTCTGACACATGATATCACTAGCTTGGACCCATGGAAGGCCATCGTGAACCAAACGTGCAAAGGATACACACAATCTCATGCTCTTAGTCTATTCTACTGTATATTTACACCCCCGGTATAGGGGTGTGTATAGGTTTCGCTCGATGTGTTTGTTTGTTTGTTTGGGTGTGTGTTTGTGTTCGCATATAGATCTCAAGAATGAACGGACCGATCGTCACCAAACTTGGTGAACAGGTTCTATACATTCCTGAGACGGTCCTTACAAAAATTGGGACCAGTCAAACACACGGTTAGGGAGTTATTGGTGGATTAAGATTCTACAAGGACTTATAGCGGGACATATTAATGGTCAAAGGGAAATAACCTTCTTAGTTGGTGGCAGTGAGAATGGTTATTTCCCTTTGACCAACGGGGGTGTTTTTCCTACCTCGGAGGAATTTCTTGTTCTGTATAGTTCCGTGCCATTTGAGCTAAAATTCCACAAACATGTGTACTGGGAGCCCTTGTGCATTGGTCTTTCCCGTGCATAAAAATTCGATTCACCGTCTCAGACTCTCTAGCCAGGGTTTTACATGAAGACCATCCCCCCACTTGAGTGAGATTTTTTGACGAATCTTCTTCTTCTTCTGTGTTCGTGGGCTGAAACTCCCACGTACACTCGTGTTTTTGCACTAGTGGATTTTTACGTGTATGACCGTTTTTACCCCGCCATTTAGGCAGCCATTCGCCGCTTTCGGAGGAAGCATGCTGGGTATTTTCGTGTTTCTATAACCCACTGAACTCTGACATGGATTACAGGATCTTTTCCGTGCGCACTTGGTCTTGTGCTTGCGTGTACACACGAAGGGGGATAAGCCACTAAGCAGGTCTGCACATAAGTTGACCTGGGAGATCGGAAACATCTCCACACTTAACCCACCAGGCGGCCGCGGCCGGGATTCGAACCCTCGACCTTCCGATTAAGAGGCCGACGTCTTACCACCCCGCCACAGCGCCTGTCCTATAACACCACTTACCTTGACTGATTTCTGTGGTGAGTTAGATTTTTTGACGAATCAGTTTCTTAAAAGCCACTAATTACTTACGAAATTCATTAATAAGATAGCCCTTCTGTGCACAGGAAGCACCAATGCTGTTGATTGTTGGTGTGTTACCAAGAGGGGGATGGGAGGGGGGAGGGGGGGAGGGGGGGATTCTTATGCCATGGAAAAGCTTGGCCAGATGTGAGAGGGTGAAGTGAACAGTTCACATTGGAAGGGGATATAGCTCAGTTGGTAGCGTGCTGGATTTGTATTCAGTTGGCCGCTGTCAGCGTGAGTTCGATCCCAGGTTCGGCGGAAATTTATTTCACAGAGTCAACTTTGTGTGCAGACTCTCTTCGGTGTCCGAACCTACCCCCGTGTACACTACATTGGGTGTGCACGTTAAAGATCCCACGATTGACAAAAGGGTCTTTCCTGGCAAAATTGCTTAGGCACAGTTAATAATTGTCTACCTATACCCGTGTGACTTGGAATAATAGGCCGCGAAAGATAAATATGCGCCAAAATGGCTGCAATCTACTGGCCGTATAAAGTCAGTTTCATCTCACACGGCATCACTGCAGAGCGCCTAGAACTGTACCCACGGAATATGCGCCGATATAAGACTCATTGATTGATCATTGATTGGAAGAAATGTGCCTTAAAAGTCTTATTCTGTTAAAATGTGCAATCCAAGTGTGAGTTTAGAGGGAGCGGTCAGCGACCATAAACTCTATTTAAACGAGACAGATATGCAGCAAAAGGGGGGGGGGGGGAGGAGGTGTAGAGGTAATGCAGGAGGAAGTGATAGCAGAGTCCCGTGGCCGGAACGAATGCGGGGAATGGAAGAGGGTTGGAGGGCAGGGGGGAGGTGATGAGTGAAGGAGAGCATCTGGAATGAAACAATGGTAACAGATAAGGGAGTCCGAGAGAGAGCGAGAGAGAGCGAGGACCGAAGTCAGCACAGCTGATATGAATGCAACATATTGAAAAAATTGTGAGAGGGAGAACTTATAAAATCAACGTTAAAATTACCACAGATCACAAACTTCAACACTTGACTATTTACTTTTCTTAAACTTTCGTCTACTAATTCCCAATATTGAACATTTCCATTCGGTGGACGGTAAAATGAACCTATCAAAATACTTTCTTTATTCAATTTTATCTCGACCCACACGGCTTCTAGGCCGACGACGTTAAACTCAGGACGGGGTTTATAATACAAATCATTTTTTTACATAGATTGCTACTCCGCCATAAGGATGGTCTGGACGGTCAAGTCGACTATTTGGATCCGTATTCAAGCATATGCGTATATTAGCGGATCCTCGAGACTTTTCGGTATGTGACAAATATCAAAATAAAGGAAGGCTAACCATAGAACTTAAAATTAGACAGTGTATCATTTTCAGTTCTATGGTTGGCCTTCCTTGATTTTCATATTTGTTCTTTTACGATCTCCCAATTGAAGACCTTCCTCCTGGTCATATAAAACCTCTGTAAATCGGTCGGAAAACGGGGGTTGTCGTTCTTTGGAGGGGTCGTTGTGGGAGGCTTCACTGTGCTCGATAGAAGTTTTTATGTTAGACATGGGCGATGGATCGTTTGACGACAGAAAAGTTCCGAACTATTGACTTCTCAGAAGACCCACTGCAATCTACCTCAATTGGTCTTGTTTGTATTCCCCGAAATTCGGCGTATGCTGCCCGAATGGCGGGGTAAAAACGGTCCTACACGTACAAATCCACTCGTGCAAAAACATGAGCCGATGAACGAAGAAGAAGAACAAATTGGTCTTGTGACCTACTTGAGAAGCTTCGGGGCCGTTTCTTGAATATATTGTGTAATTGTTTGGAAGGCGTGCATCTTTACGACTTTGAACTTTTGCTTCCCATTAAATCAATTACTGCAAGCTGAGACCTCAGTCTTTGTCGTGTGCAAAGCTTTACGCAAGGCAAGCCAGCTCGCCCCAAGGTCTACTTTGTCTCATCCGCCAACTCTTGAACGAATTATCAAATCTACATTATTTTGCCCCCTTTTTCGCGGCCTAGCCTTGTAGCCTACCTATACCACTCAAAGAACGAAGTGCATGCACAATTTATGTCGCGTGTGCCAAAAGCTTCAGACAGAAACTGATGTTCGCAGCAAAGAGATGAACTGGTGGTGAACTTGACATGTAAACACTCGAAGAAGCAAGAGTTTTATTTAAAGAATAATACTCAAGAGTAAAAGAGAACCCGTTGGTTTTGTGGCCCAGAGTTTCGCATTGAAAAATGTTTTCTTTCCCTGTCACCTTGCATGAGAAAAGGATTACCTTCTTTCTCCTTTTGTCAGCTTTAAACATTTGTGTTATCTTTCTTAAAAGCTCACGTACTCCTTGCCGTGAAAACACTGTTGGGCTCACCATCTCAGATCGGGCCCTGCTTTGACATGGGATAAGATCCATTCTCTCCACTTGTTCACACACCAAACACTAACAGCCTGGGTGTTCTCTGTGCATGCACAGTAGGAATTTGTTGCTAAATTAATTTCGTGGGCGGGGATATAGCTCAGTTGGTAGCGCGCTGGATTTGTATTCAGTAGGCCGCTGTCAGCGCGAGTTCGATCCCAGGTTCGGCGGAAATTTATTTCACAGAGTCAACTTTGTGTGCAGACTCTCTTCGGTGTCCGAACCACCCCCCGTGTATACTACATTGGGTGTGCACGTTAAAGATCCCACGATTGACAAAAGGGTCTTTCCTGGCAAAATTGCTTAGGCACAGTTAATAATTGTCTACCATACCCGTGTGACTTGGAATAAGGCAGTGAAAGGTAAATATGCGCCGACATGGCTGCAATCTACTGGCCGTATAAAATTTCATCTCACACGGCATCACTGCAGAGCGCCTAGAACTGTACCCACGGAATATGCGCGATATAAGCGTCATTGATTGATTGATTGATTGAAAGCCACTCGCGACTTAAATTTTTTTTGTTTAAATTGCCAACTCGCCGCAACAAGCAGTCAGGGTGTTCATTGTGGGTATGTGTCCAAGTGGAGGGAATGGATCATGTAAAAGCAGGACCAGATCTCAGATGTGAGCTCAACTGTTTACACGTGAAAGAGTGTGCCTTTAAAGCTAGCTGTCTACGCGTGTAAACCCTCTTGTGGATCATCATCGATCCTCCCTGGCTTTGAAATGGGACAAGAGTAAGCTTAGGCCAACAAAAAAAATAGGTGTGGTTACGGTAACATAGCCAAAAAAAATAGGATAGGAAAGTAGGCAATCACTTTTTTTTTTTAAACTTTTTTTTCTAATGTGTACAAATTAAACCTACTTGACAGGGAAATAAGTGTGCGACTCGAGCGCTGTCGCTTTCATTGCGTTTTCTGCACTCGTTTTTTTCTTCTTTTTTTTCTTTTTTTGAAAAATGTAATAAAAAGTTATAGGGTCGGCCCCTAAAAATAGGGTAGGTCGGGTTACCGTAACCACACCTTTTTTTTTTTTTTTAGGCCTTAACAACACATATTTCAACAGCATACACACATGTCTATATAACAGATTACTTTCAAGGAGGTTTTGTACATGAGAATTCTTATGTCCGTCGTTAGGATTACAAATACTTGAAAGTTGAATGGAATGTGTAGATATTGAAATTAAACGCCCCACATGATGTGCATGGCAAGCTTAAAGAAAGAGGAAAAAAAAGAAGAGTAAGCAAGTTCAAGTTCAAGTTTTATTAGTCCATAACCCATGGGGGCATTTTGAACAATAAATACAATCAATACAATCATGATATATGCTAATATAGTAAATAAAAAAATTAAAAAAAATAAAAAAATATATGAAAAACTGTTACAAATTCTATTAATAACGTCCAAAATATTCTTTAACAATTTCTTTTTCTTAGTAGCAAACAACTTTTTAAATTTAAGTGCATTAGGTTTTTTCCAATAGTAAGGTGGTAACAACTCAGCTCTTTCTTCTTTGAAAAAAATCACAGACAAATAAATAATGGAATTCATCACCTATGTCTTGTGATACACATTTGGTGCAAGTTCTTTCTGACCTCGGGATGTTAAGATAACGTTCTTTCTGTGCAGGCAAATTGTTGTTTAATGTTCTAAACTTCATCATTGAAACACATTGCTGATATGGCAGGTGTGTGACATATAGTCTTCACATGCAAACATATCTTTAAACATTCGATAATTCCAAAGCATATTTTTTGTTCCAATTTCTGTAACCCATTTATGGATATACTGGTCATACAAGCTTCTGTTTACTTTCTTTTTAAGCCCTGAAATGCAGCCGCTCGGCGCAGAAGGGACAGCACTGATACAACGAATACCGCCCTGATATGGCCCTTCGTGGTCGGCTGGGCGTTAAGCAAACAAACAAACAAACAAACAAATACAACGAATAATGTAACAAAAACGAATGCGGCCCCCGAATAATGTAACAATTTAATGTAAAGTAATGTAGCCCTTTTTTCAACTTAGAAAAAGTTAGACTTAGATTAGAACAAGAAGGGCAAAGCCCATACGACTCACATGCTTGACCTTGACCTTTACATGACCTTGACCTTCAGGGTCAAGGTCAAATAACTAAACCTAGCAATGACATCATACACTAAGAACTGCTTTACACATTTTTCCTACCAAAATACATGTGACCTTGACCCAAGGTCAAGGTCATCCAAGGTCATGCAACACAAAGCTGTTAATTCAAGACATAGGAAGTACAATGGTGCTTATTGGCTCTTTCTACCATGAGATATGGTCACTTTTAGTGGTTCACTACCTTATTTTGGTCACATTTCATAAGGGTCAAAGTGACCTTGACCTTGATCATATGTGACCAAATGTGTCTCATGATGAAAGCATAACATGTGCCCCACATAATTTTTAAGTTTGAAACAGTTATCTTCCATAGTTCAGGGTCAAGGTCACTTCAAAATATGTATACAATCCAACTTTAAAGGACCCTTGCGACCTTGACCTTGAAGCAAGGTCAACCAAACTGGTGTCCAAAGATAGGGCTTACATTGCCCTGTATAGCATACATAGCTAAGGTTGCCATTCTCGATAACTTCAGAAAAAAATGCGAAAATGTGAAAAATGGTCGTTTTTAAGACAACAATTACGGCCCCTGTGACCTTGAACTTGAAGTGAGGTCAAGTTGCCGCACATGTTTTTTGAGATCTTGTAACCATACACCATCAGGCCACATCAGGTGTTGATAGACTTAATAGTGTCCAAGAAATATCCAACGTTAAAGTTTTCCGGACGGACGGACGGACGGACGGACGGACGACTCGGGTGAGTACATAGACTCACTTTTGCTTCGCATGTGAGTCAAAAAGTGTAAAATAGCTCATAATACTGTCTCGGGTTAGGGTTAGCATCCACTCTCAAAAATTACATGTCACTCACATGGCATGCACGCTATTTGCAGAATCAGTGACGCCACTCGCAAACATGCACAGACAGATAGACACCACGCCGTTATACTCTGATTCTACCCCCTCCCCCTCCACCCCTACCCCCACTCCCTCTTTCTCTCTACCCTCGTTCTCGCTCTCCGGGCTTTTAAAAAAAATTTTTTAATTTTATTATTATTCAGCCACAAATATAAACATATTCTACATACATAAAAAGCAAATAAGCCTACAAAACCGCTCCAGTCCAACCATATTCCGCGTACACAATCATTACTTCCATCCCCATTTTAAAATATCGCAACAACAGATTTCCAGATATATATTCAACACGATCATATGTGTTCTCTGTTTGCATGTTTGTCCAGTGTCTTGTCCCCACATAATGCATATTAACTCTACCTATTGACCTTTTGTTCTATTCCTGTAACAAACAAAAATATTGGTAAAACAATAAACAGAAATTCTATCTTATAAAAGCAAACAACAATCTAATTTGTATAATTATTCATTGGTACTGTACATAATTCTGAATATTTACACTCAGATAGCAATTACTCTTCTTGTGCTTGCAAAATATGTGTCGGTGTGTATCGATATGGAACTCCATTAGAAACTAGACACATTTTTAGTTACGAATAAAGGTTCAGGAACATAGAATCAAAGAAAAGAACAAGTTACAGAACGAAAAAGATTGGACCTGATGTCGGAAAAAAACCCATCCCAAAACAAGCAAACAAAACCGCGACGACACTTATCTTAATTCCTGTCCAAAAGTGTTTTTTCCACGTGTATTTCAACAGGAAGTTTGAAGCCCAATACACATATGGGAAAGCCGAGGCTAATAATGGCGGCCACCATGTGCTATGTCACAAACTATACTACAAGTCGGGAACAACACATTAAAATACACATATTAATTCGCACGCACATTTACAAACATAAATATTCATTATCACATACACATTCATGCACCTATTTCATTATCACATACACATTCATGCAATGCATTTCCAAAAATATGATGACATTTGTTTTTCCTCCCATAAGGAAACAATATTTCTTATATCCGGAGTCTCCCGATAAGAAAAACCTCGAATGTAAGAAAGCAAAAATAATTTCTCCTGGACACTCTTATAAACCCTTGTTCTTGACCTCACTGGGTGAAGGGTCATTCGCATCATTACGCACGAATTTGTGTGCATCACAATAATTATCAGTCTAGTGTTTCCTGGTGAATTATATTTATAGAGAAAATCTCGATAGCAATTTCAAGGAAAAGCTACATCTGCCACGAATAATGTAACAATTTGTTACATTATTCGTTGTATCACAGCACTCTATATTTCGGGGGAAGCATGTTGGGTATTTTCGTGTTTCTATAACCCAACGAACTCTGACATGGATTACAGGATCTTTTCTGTGCGCACTTGGTCTTGTGCTTGCGTGTACACACGAAGGGGGTTAAGTTACTAGCAGGTCTGCACATAAGTGGCCTGGGAGATCGGAAAAATCTCCACTTTTAACCCACAAGACGGCAGCGACCGGGATTCGAACACACGACCTTCCGATTAGGAGGCCGACGTCTTACCACCACGCCACTGCGCCCGCCTGTGAGTTTTGCTGTGACCTTAGGATCTTTATCGTGCGCATGAGAGGAAAGTCAACACGAAGTTGACTCTGGGAAATAAATCCCTTGCCGAACCCCACTGTGGTATCTCCCCGCCTCTGATCCACCTTCATTAGTCATCAACAATACACAGATTGTATGAGTTTCAAGTTAAACAATAGTTGGGACCGCAACAAAAAAACCAAAGAGAGAGGGAGAACACAAATGGTAAGGTTGTGGCAATGATCAGAATCGTTCACGCGGGACGGCATTTCCTGCAGTAAACAAAGGTAACTATGACAAGCCTATGACACGACGCATACACCACGCGCGCACATGCTAACTGCGTGTAGGTACTTATGCGGTCTTTGAAAGCCCTCAACAGAATTTTTCACAAGCGCAATTTCTCTCATCACCACGTGGAAGTGTTGGGAAAAGTCGACCATTCACGAAGGATAGGAGAAAAAGAAAGTAAGACAGAAAAAAAGAAAAAAAAAAGAAAGACATATTGAAAGAAACAAAGACAAGATCAATAGCAACAGCAAGAAAACGATACGACAGCACCGTTACCTTGTGTCATCTGATCAAAACGGTTGATTTATTTGCAATTCGAACCCTTGTCGAGCCTCTCTATAACACGTGGTTGTTTTCACAACAGCGTTACCTCAGTCAGACAAAAAACTCTTCCTGGTACGTAGAATAATTCGTATAATGTGACCCCCCACCACGGAATGAGTCGCATGTCACCTCGCGCGGTTCTGCGCCAAGTATAATATAAGTCCGGGGGGGTGGGGGTGTCTGGTACCAGTTTGAGGGTCACCTTTGTCACAGGTTTATAACTCGTAACGTTTCGATCTTTTCTGAAACGGGTTTCACCACTGGACAGAGCATACAAAACTCTTTAAGAAAATGTAAAAATATGAAAATCATGCAGAGGTGGTATGCGACTTTAAAGAATTTTAAACAGGTGTTGATAGGGGGAAAAAAAAGAAGAAGAAAAAAGATTTAGACAGCTGATTGTAGGGTTCTTTATTCCCACGTAATGTTACGTAGGAATGAACTCGGCCATACAACGAGAACGATTATTTTGGAGATTTAGATTTCCACATTGTAAAACAAGTAATTTTATATTTTATTTTTTTCAACGGAACGAGTTTATGTGTACGTATGGATCGAACAACCTGCATTCCTCTCTTTATTGTTCTTGTATTTTTTGTTGTATTTTTCTATTTTTGTTTGTTAGTTCATGTACCCCCTTGGGGTTTCTTGAAATAAAATTTGACTTGACTTGACTCATTCCGTGGTGGAGGCTCACATATGCGTGGTCATAAAATCCCCAACACAACAACATAATGTGACAGAGAAGTAGGCCAAGTTCGAGACTGACTGAGCAGCGAAAGCCGGTTGTCGCAATATGGGACTCGTTGGCCTAAAAATAGCGCCTGTGACATGTATATTTTGTATTACAAGCGACAGCTGCCCTGTTATTTTGCACTCTTAACTGACTGACGTTCAGTTGAATAAATGTTATTCAGGAAGGAGGAAGAAGGATTGATTTGCAATCCGAACTATTGTTCAACCTTCCTGTAACATATAGTTTTCCACTGCCGAGAAACGAACTACCACAGTCAGACAAAGTAATTAAAGCTTCCTGGGGTGTTGTCCACTGACCGAATGCCTAATTTCCGAATGCCCTCTCACCGAATACCTACCTACCGAAAAACTATATATGAAGAAATCGCGCGCACGTTCGATTTTGTGTGTGTGTGTGTGTGTGTGTGTGTGTGTGTGTGTGTGTTGAAAGGCGAATACCATTTGGACCAGCCATGAGTGATGGAACATTGTACGCGGGGTATCTTGACAGGCACGTTTTAGAAGAAATAATAATAAAAGTGACAATAAAAGGTGTTTTTTCCAAGCGAGGTGTCCGCAATCTGCATGACAAAATATAGCTCTTAATTTATCTACATCGCTCGATCTTTTCTCTTACGTATTTTGTGTGTGTGTGTGTGTGTGTGTGTGTGTGTGTGTGTGTGTGTGTGTGTGTGTGTGTGTGTTTGTGTGCACGGTGTGTATCAGTGTGTGTTGTATGTGTGTGTCTTGATTTCAATTTTACTGCAGTAAAACTGTTTTACTGCAGAAAAAAACGTTGCTCTTGCGAAAGATGACATTATGCAGAAATGCTGCAGAAACAAACAGTTTTTCTCCAGCATTTCTGTTTTCTGCAGAATAACTGAATAAAGTCATAATCCGCTAAGGATAGTGTTGTTCAGCGTCAGCAGTTTTTGTTGTTGTTGGTTGTAATGTTTTTTTCGAACCACTGCTGTCAATTTGTGGAACTCGTTTCACTTTGGGGGAAAGGGGGCGCCAAGACATATTTTAAACTTCAGACACGTTTCATAGCCATTTCAATCCTCCCAGTGAGCGGGAGGTCGCGGGTTCGAACCCCGGCCGGGTCATACCTAAGACTTTAAAATTGGCAATCTAGTGGCTGCTCCGCCTGGCGTCTGGCATTATGGGGTTAGTGCTAGGACTGGTTGGTCCGGTGTCAGAATAATGTGACTGGGTGAGACATGAAGCCTGTGCTGCGACTTCTGTCTTGTGCGTGGCGCACGTTAAATGTCAAAGCAGCACCGCCTTGATATCATCCTTCGTGGTGGACTAGGTGTTAAGCAAACAAACAAACAAACAAACAAAATAGCCATTTCAAGTTGGGCAATTTCCCGAAACTGTGTATAAACTGTGTAACATCTTTGTTCTGTTTTTAGATCTGTATGCTTTTATGTTAGTTCTGTTTTATATGTCAAGACTTTTTAGGTGTAATAATGTGTCTATTACTTATCTTATGTTGGTTTTTTGTTTCTTTTCTTATTTTTAAATCTTCTAGATTATCTTATGTATGTTGTTGTTGTTTATGAAATGTAAGCTAATAATGCTTGTACGTATTTCATTTTTTACGAGGAAAGTTTTTATATGTAAAATGTTGAATTTTAATGTTCAATGTTTTGTAAAGCGCCATGAGACTGTTATCTGGCGGTGAACGAAGAATGTTTTATTATTATTAACTTTTAATGATAATCAGTGGCCACGTCGACAAATTTGCCGAGGAAAAATAAATCCTACTGACACCCTGGCCTTGAGTTTATTACAGGATCACGTGTTCACAGCAACGAAATGTATATTAGGAGACTGAACAATACAAATTCTGTTTTACAATGAGACCGTAAAACGTTACAGTTTAATGCAGTGCAGCAAGACTGCAGTGCGTGTGCAGTTGTTGCACAGACGCAGAGAGTTTCAAGGACAGGTCACAGACATAATGATAACACCAGTGACATGATAAAAGATATTGAGGTCGGCTGGGGAAAAGAATAAAAATAGACTGCTTTCTACAGTGTATAAAAACATCGGTCTAAATAAAAAAAATTTAAAAAAAGCAATCCAAAGTACACAGTAACACAAACCAAACGCTGTCTGAAGAGTACATGGAGTATCCTTAGCGGATTATGACTTTATAGGAGAGGGGTCGCTTGCCATCGTAGCGCGCTGTGGGCCGGCTGGGGGCGGGTTGCTTGCGAGGGCTGTATTTTGTACATTGATTATTTGATACATGTATAATTATTAAATGCGTCTCCAGGAATATGTTTAGTTTAAATCTTGTGTCGATACTATTTAATTCTGCCTCGCTATTAGCCATTGAGTAAAACTGTTTTATCACCATTGCTTTATTGTTGTTAATTCGTCTCCAGAAATATGTTTTGTTTTAATCTTGTGTCGATACTATTTAACTCTGCCTCGTTATTAGCCATTGAGTATAACTGTTTTATCACCATTGTTTTATTGTTGTTCTTTGGCCATTTACGTTGAATGACTTGTTATACATTGACATTGATAGTTTTATTCTTCTTCTTCTTCGTCGTTCGCTAGATAGTTTTATTATAAGAACCTTTTTTTTTTAATTCCTATTAACTCGATGTTCTTTAACTATGTTTGTAAATTGTTAGAGGATCTTTTAGTAGAAGTGTTTAACTGTCGAAGCTGCTTTTACCTAAGAGACCGACTGTATATTGTGCTGTTGTACTTGTCAGACTTGATTGTACCAAGTCCTTCACATGTTGTAATGCGCTTAGAGCCAAATATTTTTGTTTTTTGTAAGGGATAGGCGCAATATAAATACACTTTATTATTATTATTATAGTATTCAGTTATTCTGCAGAAAAAACAGAAATGCTGGAGAAAAACTGTTTCTGCAGCATTTCTGCATAATGTCATCTTTTGCGAGAGCAACCTTTTTTTCTGCAGTAAAACAGTTTTACTGCAGTAAAATTAAAATCAAGAACGCTGCAGTAAAACGGTGATGTTGTTTTACTGGAGAAAAACTGTTTGCACTTTTTCTTCAGCATTTTGGCATTATTCAGTTATTCTGCAGAAAAACAGAAATGCTGGAGAAAAACTGTCTTTTCTGCAGCATTTCTGCATAATGTCATCTTTCGCCGAAGCAACGGGTTTTTCTGGAGCAAAACATTTTACTGCAGTAAAATTGAAATCAAGAATGCTGCAGTAAAACGGTGCTGTTGTTTTACTGCAGAAAACCTGTTTACACTTTTTCTACAGCATTTTGTACTGGCTCATTACAATGTTCGAGCACGCGAGCCCCCCTCTGTCGAGAGATGAACTAATCCAAAATTACCAATAGTTGTTTATTGGTACACTGCGGAACAAACTATTATACTATCCCAGGGGGCGACGAATACAAACGGTACTTTACAAGGTCGTTCGTTTTTCTCCAGAAAAACTGTCACAGACTATTCTGAAGAAAAAGTTAATCGCAATAATGCTGTAGAAAACCAAGTAAACATTATGCTTCAGAAAAACTGCAGTAAAAAACGTTGCTTCGGTGAAAGATGACATTATGCAGAAAAGACAGTTTTTCTCCAGCTTTTCGGTTTTTCTCCAGAATAACTGAATAATGTCATAATCCGCCAAGAGCCAGTACAAAATGCTGCAGAAAAAATGTAAACAGGTTTTCTGCAGTAAAACAACAGCACCATTTTACTGCAGCATTCTTGATTTCAATTTTACTGCAGTAAAATGTTTTGCTGCAGAAAAAAAAGCTGCTTCGGCGAAAGATGACATTATGCAGAAACGCTGCAGAAAAGAACGGTTTTTCTCCAGCATTTGTCTTTTCTGCAGAATAACTGAATAAAGTCATAATCCGCTAAGGATAATGGAGCTCTTTCTCTCTCTCTGCAATCATCCTTCAAGCACTCGAAATCATTCAACATTAAAACAAAAGTGTTCATGAACACTTCATGATTTGACATTTAGATCTGCTCGATTACCTATGTTTCCGTGAGAGATTGTCCATTAGCGGAATGAGTTTCGTATCATGCAATTGATTTCTTTGATGTTGTTAATGACTACACATGTATATAATCATCCTCTTCATCCATCATCATCATCAACATTTTTTTCTTCTTTGATAAATTGTGCATGTATGTTTCTCTCAAGGACAGCTTGTGAGAAAAGGCCCAGCCTCAAATCTTCATCTTGGTTAAATAAAGTTCAGTTCAGTTCATCTCTCTCTCTCCCATACACACACACGCACACAAACACACGCACACACACACACACAAGTCTCGCATGCTTCAATACATTTATTGTACGCTAGGAAAAGGGATCACAGATATACACTAGTCAGGCCTGAGGATGCCTCAACCAGTAAAAGGTATTTCATCATAAAATACAAACTGCCATAGATGTAAAGGTGATAAACTTAAGCTTGACTCAAGCTGTGACCATAAATCGTAGTAGAGGTTGTGTTTAACAAAATAAGCGTTATAATCCCTGAAAAAGGTTTCAAGGCTTAATAAAAACAACAATCGGAGATGTTTTAAGACTGCTTTACAATAGATTTACCCTGCCCTTGAGTGCACAGCACTGATTTATGAGTTACAAGTAAAAGAAAGACATAAAAAAGACTGGGTTTCTTTCTTTCTTTATTTGGTGTTAACGTCGTTTTCAACCACGAAGGTTATATCGCGACAGAGGGAGGGGGGGGATGGGATAGAGCCACTTGTCAATTGTTTCTTGTTCACAAAAGCACTAATCAAAAATTTGCTCCAGGGGCTTGCAACATAGTACAATATATTACCATACTGGGAGAATGCAAGTTTCCAGTACAATTGACAACAGCCCCTTGTGTAAAAAAAAAAAAGAAAAAAAAAAGAAAAAAGAAAAATGCATTTCCAACACATTTTTTCCATGCACAGCATGGTCCGTGCTGATTTATGGAGGTACACAGTAAAAAGACACAACACTATAAGGAAAGCATGCAACTTAGAGTACAAATCATAATGCCAATACTCATCTTATTAATAATAACCATAATTCATAAAATTCCAATGCACATTTACCATTCCTTTACAAAGGTACAGACTTAAATATGTACAGGTACCACATCAGCTACCAAATCCCAACAACAAAATAGTGCTGAATAATAGACAGAATGTTCAATGAAATGTTGGCGCAAATTGCTGTGGAATACATTCAATGTACCCATTTTTCTCATTTATAATATATATAACCACTGATGTCTTGACAATCATCAGGAAAGGAAAGTATACTATTTTAATGTAATGTTCAATTGAGCTGGAAGGTTTACTTCATTACGTAATTAGAGTCAAACCATGTCATGATTGTCAAAATGTTGAGCAGTAAAAAGTTGTTTTTTTAAAAAGGAAGCAAAAATTGAAAGTACTGTAAAATTGAAAACAAAACAAAAAACAAACAGTATATATAAAAACAAACTTACAATTTTGAACCCTGATTAGATAAAACAATCCAATTCGGAACTCAATTCTAAAATATAAATCTTGTTGACCAAACCATGTCCACTGTAAAAATAAAGAATAGTTTGGTGATATGTTTTGTAACAGCCGAGAGACTGGACAAAATAGAGAAAGCCCAAGCATGTCATTCGATCAGTTATTTCCACAAGTACACAATGTACTATTATGGGTGTGATGATACATGTATTATGACGGTTTAGAGGTTAGAACATTTGTGAAAGCATCTTTGAATGTAAACACCACAAAAAGATATTTTCCCTGAGCTGAGGAATAAATGTGTGCATATATATTGTTCCCATATTCTAACAACAAATTGTGTTCGAACTGAAACATGCTATAAGAGAAAAAATCGATTATCCTTAAACACAAACATTACATGTAGATTCAACCAGGTTTTAACCGCTCTAGATATCTGGAATGATATTCTGAAACAATTAAGATAATATAGGTTCAACATTGAAATGAGGAAAACAAAACATGCCCCGAAGGGTTTACAGTTCTCTGCCCTTCTAACTAGTTACTTTTACAAATTATCAGTTTGCACTATCTTCAGTCGAATGTAAAACATAAAAAACATTTACAAAAAAAGACTACACAAGTTACACTGCATGCGTAAAATTATTTACACAAGTAATCTATTGAATAGGCCATGAGAAAACACACACTTTTACAGCACCAATTTATCCTTCAAGAAAAAAGTGAAAAACACAACTGAGAAGTTAAGTTGAAAAACAAAGTCAGCAAGACTTGCGATAACTCATTACTTTTGATTTGATCATTTCAGTACAATTCGGTGCCAAATACACATGATTTCTTCGTACTTATATCTTTAGAAAGTACTCTGTGTACCTTGTTATACTGTATTGTTGAATTAAAACCATGTTATAACAAAAATGTGAGAAGCACCTTCTATGGTTGCTATTTTGATGCAAGTAAAAATCACCAGATCAATTCGAATGGTTTGTTCCGATTCCCCTTGGATTTCCCTTTGCGTTTTACACAGCAGTTAAAACAAGCAAATATCCCACACACTTTAAAAATCAAATATACATGTATGTATGTACAAAACATAAAGGCATACATCATGAAACTAAAAACAAGGGCACAGTTAGACCTTGAAATTAAAAATACATCGTCTTAAACCCCATTGAGAAGACACCGTGCGCAAGAGGAGAACACAGCAAAGTAATGAACAAAGGAAATACAATTCTATAGGTGCCAATGAGTAAGAGGTTTCTCTCTTCACAAAACATGGAGGGTTTTATGCAAAAAGTCAATCAGATTTTATCCCAATAAAAAAAAAAAAATCAATAGAAAAAAAACCCGAAAAAAACCCCTGCCACAAACACGAGAAAACTACAAGGTGAAATAGCCTTTCTAGGCTGACACAGCCTATAAATAAAGGGCGTTGAATAAAGTACAGAACGGTTTGTAGCATATGGACCAAGTTTACAAGTACCTTTGTTCTGTTGTTTCGCATCACATGGCTTAATATCATGGTGTCAGTATTCAATATGGGCAACATAAAAAATCCCATTAAACTGCAGCTGCTATGCAATACTGTTCCTATATAAAAACATTCACACTGTGTAATGCATTTCCTTATTAATCTCCTGGGCGATAACATGTCTTGCACTAAACACTGCGGTTGAATATGCATCGTGTACAGTGTATAAAAAAACAAGAAAGGTGAGTTGTTGGAACGTTTTTTATTGACAAAACAATACGTTACAGTCACTTATATTTGGACCCAGTGGTCTTTTAAAAGCACAGACAAACAAATATTAATTAAAAAAAAAGAAAGACACTTGGGGAGAAGACACAAGCGAGGCAATCATGTACTGTGGTTGACTAACTGTGGTTGACTATACATGCATTCTCAGAGCAAATGACTGGAGTGAAGAATAATTCTTATTACCACATCGCAGCCTGTAGAAAGATGGTACCCTCAAACCAACCTTGCTTTTGGGTGAAAATACCGCAGTGTGCATAACTTTAAGTGTTTTTTCCTTTAAAAAATGTCATCTGAGATCAAAATGTAACAGCTACAAGTATAAATATCTCTTTACCCCTACAAATACTGTCCCCAAATCAGACTTACAGGAGGAAGTCCTAATGCTGATAAAGCGGTACCTTTCTTTTAAGGCTTCCAATAATCTGAGAAAAAGATGAATTTGACAGATACTAAAATCTGAAAGTATCAGGAGAGGGGCCAGGGGGTTAATTCCTGGTCTTTAAATGTATTACCAGACACACTGACATGGGTGGGACTGAACAATGTCATGAATCCTGAAGAATTTTAGGTCTGAAGGATTTGTATAATAAACAAACAAAACAACGTCACCACAGACATTACGAATCCGAATTTCCGGCATATACCGGAAGAATCCCACCCATGCACTGAAAATGACACTAATTACTTAGTTCTACAGCTATCAATTCATCAGATTAAGACACATTATCTTAGTTGGTGGTGTAGGTGGTTTTGGCGGGGCTCTGCAGGCCGATGTACACAGGGTTCTTGGCAGAGGCGATCACTCGCACGCCCAGGTAAGAGATGAACCCTTCAGGTGTGAAACCGAGACCCGCTGCACTGACGATACTCTCATAGGCCTCTGCTTCTCGATCGTACTGTGCGACGATCGAAGACGCTTCTCTCTCAGCACTGTGAAGAAACACACAAAGACGAGTTTACACCTCAAGGCCTTCTTGAAGCAAATTTCAATAAGCAGTCAGAATCAAAAAGTAAGAATTGTAGGTTATTATTGACAAAACAAAACTTTACATTTACCAATACATTTTGTTAATAAACAAACGTTTCAATAACCTACAAATTATCGTTTTTTTCTATTCTGAATTTTGGAACGTTACCACTCAATTTGGTTTTTTGATTTTTCAAGAAACACAGACCAACATGGATGCCAAATGAACAGCAACCAACTTAATTGATTGTTCCTCTCACAGAGAATAGTGTCTATGCCTTCCCTGGTCAGCCAGAAAGAGCCAGTTTGTTTTTCTGACAGCTCTGATGATACAAGGGAGGGGAAACAACTCTGCCTGAGATTTTGGTAAAACCCTGGGCAGATCTGAGATGGTGACACATATCTTTTACACAGGAACACCTGTGCCTGAGATTTTGGTAAAACCATGGGCAGATCTGATATTATGACACAAATCGTTCACACAGGGAAGACTGTGCCATAAAAGAGTTAAAAAAAAAGCGCTTACTTGTTTTGCATAATCCTGGCATCTGAATTTGCCTTGTTGAGGATAATCTGAGCCTCAGACTCCGCATTTCGTCGCGTGGTGTTTGCTTCTGTGATCAGACGAGGACGTTCATTCTTTGCAACCTGATGTCAAAAAAGTCGTAACTCAGAAAACAAGCAAGACTAATCTATTAAATGCTCTTCTTCGTTTTGTGAGTGTGTGTGCTCTTCTTTTTCTTGTTATTGTGCATTCGTTTTTGTGTGCGAGTGTATTGCTCTTTTAAATGTCTCTTCAAATGTTCTACAGTGGAACCCCCCTTTTAAGACCCCCCAATTTAAGACTCCCTCCTTTTTAAGACCCTGTTTTCTCAGACTTTCTGTTCATAACCTCTGTAAAATTACCCCCATTTTAAGACTCCCTCCTTTGTAAGACCTTGTTTTCTCAGACTTTCTGTTCATAACCTCTGTAAAATTACCCCTATTTTAAGACTCCCTCCTTTTTAAGACCTTAATTTGTCAGACTTTCTGTTCATAACCTCTGTAAAATTACCCCCATTTTAAGACTCCCTCCTTTTTAAGACCTTGATTTGTCAGACTTTCTGTTCATAACCTCTGTAAAATTACCCCCATTTTAAGACTCCCTCCTTTTTAAGACCTTGTTTTCTCAGACTTTCTGTTCATAACCTCTGTAAAATTACCCCCATTTTAAGACTCCCTCCTTTTTAAGACCTTGATTTGTCAGACTTTCTGTTCATAACCTCTGTAAAATTACCCCAATTTTAAGACTCCCTCCTTTTTAAGACCTTGTTTTCTCTCACTTTCTGTTCATAACCTCTGTAAAATTACCCCCATTTTAAGACTCCCTCCTTTTTAAGACCTTGATTTGTCAGACTTTCTGTTCATAATCTCTGTAAATTTACCCCCATTTTAAGACTCCCTCCTTTTTAAGACCTGATTCTCTTAGATTTTTTAGGTCTTCAAAGGGGTTTGAAACTACAGAAAGGAGTTTCCATGACAATTCCCAGTTTAAAGTTCAGAAACTGAAATAAGAATGTATTCAATCACTTGAAACAGAATCAGACATGATGACAGAAGAATCCTAGCACATGTATACTATCTGATTGGTATTTTGTTAACTGCTCTCATTTGAATGACGAGAAGAATGCATTAAACACACGTAGGTACCTAGGTCATAGCAACCAGTCAAAGTTTGCAGTGTAGTAACGTAGAAATATGATGTACCTTTAATCTGATATGAAAAATGTCCAGAGCCATCAATAAACTGACAGGTTGGCCATTTCTGTTTAGGTATTTCACATGCAAAGTGGTAAAGTACTGTACATTTTTCATTAATGCCACCACTGTTTCTATGGAGATGAGCTTTTTACCACGGTGATGATGATCTGACAGCCAAGACCACACACTGAAAAGTTTCATTAATGGTGAGTCTCTTGTTGGGATATGGGGGGTAACTGCTGCTATACAAACAACAATCAAAATTTGATCACAGCTTCAACTAGCTAACAGTTAACAAGTTTTAATTCATAAATTAAAGAAATGTATACTGACCATCCCAGATATGATGAAATTTGCTCATTTGAGCTTTACATTTTTATCTCATACAGTGGAACCCCCTTTTAAGACCCCCAAAACTCTGAGAAAATTGGGTCTTAAACCGTAGGGAGTCTAAAAATGGGGGTAATTTGAAAGAGGGTATGAACAGATGGTCTGAGAAAACAAGGTCTGAAAAAGGAGGGAGTCTTAAATTGGGGGGTCTTAAATAGGGGGTTCCACTGTACACACACATTGCGTTTTTTACTCCACATACCTGAATGTCTTCCCTGGCCCGCTCCTTGCTACGAATGGCCGCCTCATAATCATTCGGCCTCTCGATGTTGTTCACCTGGAACACAAAATATCTTTCTTACTCCACTCAGCTGACAAACACAGACACCCATGTACTCTTAAATAGATCAGACATGGGAACAAGGATTGATAAAAAAAAGTCTGAAAATGATCTGTGGTTCCACAATAGTACACTAATACCATGGATGGAGCACACAAACAGCTCTGAAATTATGTTTTGGAGCTCACACAAAAGTCTGACTTCAGCCAAAAGTCTGAAGATTCTCATGTGTGATTGATATAAAAAAAATAAATACACTACAATATCACAGTTGTGAAAGAAACAGCTAAAAAAAAGTCAGCAGCGACTTTCTTCCCAGATGATAAATATCTCTAGCAGAGTAAAAGAGGAAAATAAAACCTTCACAGAAAGCCATTTGGGACCACAAGACTCCTCGTGGGCAGGGGGAAGAGGCGTTCAAAGAAAAGTCACCTTACGGGGAAGGTATCACAGAAAAATCCTGTCCTGAGGAGGACCTTAGTACCGTACCGTGGAACCCCCCTTTTAAGACCAAAAAAAACCCTGAGAAAATCAGGTCTCAATAAGGAGGGAGTCTGAAAATGGGGGTACATTTTACAGGGCTTATGAACAAAAAATCTTTGATGTTGTTAACAATATTCCCCGACTCAACATCAGCCAAGTCCAAAACGGAGCGTTCGGCACACAATCGAAGAAAGTTGTCACCATAGTAACCAGAAGGGGCGTGATAATTGCGTGAGAATAACCGGAACGCTTGTAATGAAATACAGATTCTGTGAAATGTTCAACCACGGTGTGGGCCACATTATTTGAAAGGAAGACACTGATTGCATCGGGGAAAAGAGGGGGAAACAAAAAATATTCTCACATACATACAAAACACAACGCGAGGCCACTAACAACATCAAAGAGACAGAGAAACATTCTGCACACTCTCCCCGGGCAGCCCCCGGTCTTAATCAAATCTGCCACAAAAGAAAGAAGAAGTCCCAGCATCTGACCTGCAGATCAGTGACGTCAGCTTTCATGTTGGTGTAGCGTTCCCTGAGGATCTGGGACAGCATGGTCTGGAAGTTGCCTCTCTCCGCCTGGAACTGCGAGGTGTTGAACTTGCTGCACGCCTCGTGGATCACCGCCTCCCCTGCAAGACAACACTGCCTGCATGAGCAACGCATACTGTGCAAGACAACACTGCCTGCATGAGCAACGCATACTGTGCAAGACAACACTGCCTGCATGAGCAACGCATACTGTGCAAGACAACACTGCCTGCATGAGCAACGCATACTGTGCAAGACAACACTGCCTGCATGAGCAACGCATACTGTGCCTCCATGCTTGCTCTACAATAGTGCTCATGAGGTTGCAGAGCTTGGCACATGGAAAGGTGGCACACATCGTAAATAACTCAATGCTTTTTCAGTTTCTATGTTGATAACCTCTGTGAGCCTGCAGCACAAATGTTCGTCAGAGAAGCAGGAATGAAGCAATTTCACATTTTGGGGAACATGTGTTTCAGTTGCTTTGATTTTTCTCGTCCATAAGAGAGCGACAGATTAAGAATCAATGCCAGACAGAAAGGAAATGACGTAAAAATATATACTTGACATAAATTGAGTGACACAATTCGGAGCCATACAACTTAGATAACAGCTGCAATGGCGACTTGGATGTTCCGATCTGATTATACCTGTCAGTCACAGCATTCTTGTGACCTGGATCAGCCAATTACGCACCTGACATCATGAATATTAACAGCTGAAATTTATGCGCAATACACCATGTTGAACATGCATTTCTGTTGCTATACTTTTTCTTGTCCAAGTGAGAGCTACAGACTGAGAATTAACGCCAGACAGTTAAGAAATGACGTAACCATACATTTGATGTAAATGAAGTGACGCATATCCAGGCATGGGAATTGAAAAAAGTAAAAAAGGCTGAAAATGTGCAAGTAATTTCAATACGGCGCGATGCGCCTAGCCTCACTAGGGGGTTTCCCGGGGGCATGGCCCCCCGGAAAAATGTTCTCCAAAGAACCTAAATTGTGCAATTTGGTGTCGTCTGAGCTCGAAGTTTGCCATTAAATTCAGTTTTCAGAACCATTTTTACCTCCCCCATTTATTTTTTCGGCGGACACTTTTGCTTTTTGGGCGGAACAAAAAAACAATTCCGGGGAAATTTGCCTTTCGGCGGACAATTCCCATGCCTGATATCACTTGATTCTTCAGAATTTTGATCATGACATTTTCAAGTGATTATGTCGGCATAGTATGCCCAGAGGGTGGGTGGTGCCTTGTCGTTCTGCGAAGCACTCACCGAAAAAAATGGCTTTTCTGTATTTCCAGAGTGCATTATTTGAAAATATGAAAATTGTCATTCCTTACAATAAGTCATGCTGATATTTCTATTTCAAAATTTAAGTTTGTCTTGTTTACTTTTAGCGTGATAAACAAAAAGGGTCCATGCCTGACCGCTATAACAATTAGTGGGTCACCTACAATCGGTCCTGATCCGTCAAATATCCATATGGTTCACTAAAATCGTAAGAAAATTAAATGCGGACAGTTCAAAGGGAAGCTGAGCTGTGTAAATCGTTAATTTCTCATTAAACACATTCATTCACAAGTAATTTCTAATGGCCTACAAAATGTATTGCAACACAACAACATTGCGAATTCCTGCTTCTCTGACCAACATTTGTGCTATAGGCTCACAGAGGTTATAAACATAGCAACTTAAAAAGCATCGAGTCATTTACGATTTGTGCCACCTTTCCATAGTGATGACATGTCTCTGACGACCGGTTTTGGTAGCTCCATTGGGCGCTCGTTACTGACAGGTTCAATTCTACAACACAGAATGCTCACCTGAGTATCTGAGCACATCCTTATAGCCATCAAAATCTTTGAAGTCCAAGATAATCGCCTTCATCTCTTTTAGCATGGCCTTGAACTGGAAGGAAACGCTGATGCGGATAGGCACTCCATCGCTGTTCAGACACTAGAAAGAAAAACAATAACAATAAACAGCACAATAGATTACACAAAGTCAGATTCACAGAAGAGTTTGGTAAAAGACCCAAATACAGTGGAACATACTTTTAAGATCTCCCAAAATTTGAGAAAATCGGGTCTTAAAAAGGAGGGAGTCTTAAAATGGGGGTAATTTTACAGAGGTTATGAACAGAAAGTCTGAGAAAACAAGGTCTTAAAAAGGAGGGAGTATTAAAATGGGGGTAATTTTACAGAGGTTATGAACAGAAAGTCTGAGAAAACAAGGTCTTAAAAAGGAGGGAGTCTTAAAATGGGGGTAATTTTACAGAGGTTATGAACAGAAAGTCTGAGAAAACAAGGTCTTAAAAAGGAGGGAGTATTAAAATGGGGGTAATTTTACAGAGGTTATGAACAGAAAGTCTGAGAAAACAAGGTCTTAAAAAGGAGGGAGTCTTAAAATGGGGGTAATTTTACAGAGGTTATGAACAGAAAGTCTGAGAAAACAAGGTCTTAAAAAGGAGGGAGTCTTAAATTGGGGGTAATTTTACAGAGGTTATGAACCGAAAGTCAGAAAACAAGGTCTTAAAAAGGAGGCTCCACTGTAGATGACTTTAACCTTCACCGGGCTTCCTGGGTCCTACAGGACCCAGAGGCACATAAAAATGACCATAACTCCAGTGCTAATACGAATTTTTTAATGAAATTTGGTGTATTCCTCGGCCACCTGCATGGCTTCCTATGACCCAAATTTTAAGTCAATCGGTCAAATTAGAAAACAATCAGCAATGACGTCGTTTGATATACCCGATTCTGGTTTCCTGGGTCCCACAGGACCCATACGTTTCAAAGAGGGATGGAGGTGTTTATACCGATTCGGATGATGTGGGTAACACAGGACCCACACTTTTTAAGCGCAGCAGTGATAAAGGGATATTCCCATGACGTTGACCGCCCAAGCCTCCGGGTCCGGTACCGGAGACACGAAGACTGGGAGACGCCGAGAGAACCGGGTGGCGAACAGATCCAAGAGGGGTTTGTCCACCTGCGTCCAAAGACGCCGCAGTACCTGGTGCGCGATAGTCCACTCCGAGTGCAGTACCTGCGATGAGCGACTGAGCGAATCTGCCAAGATGTTCAGGCACCCCGGAAGGTACTTCGCTGAGATCACTATCCCCTGATGGAACGCCCAAGTGAGAATCTCGCATGCTCTGTTGGACAGAACTAGCGAGCGCGTGCCCCCCTGCTTGTTCAGGTACGCGGCCACAGTGGTGTTGTCCATGTGGATCAACACCTGCTTGCCTCGCAGAGAGGCGACAAACTCCAGAAGCCCGAGGCACACTGCTTCCAATTCCAGAATGTTGATGTGCAATAACTTCTGAGCCTGGTCCCAAAGACCGGAAGCTGTGTTCCCCTCCAGATGAGCTCCCCAACCCTGAAGAGAAGCATCGGTAAAGAGATGCAACTCCGGAAGGGGCAGTGAAATCGGAACGCCCTGAGTCAGCCAGGCCGAATCCAACCACTGCCTCGTTGACTCCAGGAACCATCCCTGAAGGGGAAGAGACAAATTCCAACCTTGAGAGGCTGGATCCCAGGCAGAGTTCAGAAACGCCTGAAACGGGCGTTTGTGAACTCTGCCCAGCGGAATCAGGGTAGACATCGACTCCATCTGGCCCTGGAGTGAAGCCAATACCCTGACTGGCGCGTGGCGGAGGCTCGACAGGGACCTGACCAGATCCTGTAGCTTGTCTATCCTCCGCTGGGCGGGACAAACAGTCCAAGCTCGGGTGTCGAACACCATGCCCAGATACGTAAACTGCTGAGAGGGAACCAAGTCGGACTTCCCTTGGTTCACGGAGAAACATAAGTCTCTCGCAGTCTGCAAGACTATCCGGGTGTGCTGATCGCACAGGGACTCTAGCTGATTCAGGACCAACCAGTCGTCCAGATAAACTCTGAGACGAATCCCTTGCTGCCGCACTAAAGCGCAAAGCTGGCGCACTATCATGGTGAAGATCCAAGGCGCTAACGAGAGCCCGAACGGCAGCGCCCTGAACTGGAACACCCTGTCGTCCCACAGGAACCGCAGCCACTTTCGATCTGACCTGTGCATCAGAATATGGAAGTATGCGTCTGTCAGGTCGATGGAAGTGACCCAGTCCAACGGACGAAGGGCCTCCCTGACAGACGCTGGAGTCTCCATCTTGAACGGAACCTTCCGGAGAAAGCCGTTCAAGGGAGACAGATCCAACACCGGTCGCCAACCCCCTGACGCTTTCGGGACGACAAACAGTCTCCCGTAAAACCCCGGGGATCGACGATCGATGACCTCCTCTATCGCATGCTTCTGCAAAAGCAGCAGCACCTCCGCCTGAATGACGGCACATGCCTCCGGATCGGCGGGAAACCTGAAACTGGGTGTTGTTCTGGTTAAAGGAGCCTTGTCCTCTAACCAGAGCAACCGGAACCCCGATCGAACCACTCCCATAACCCAAGGGCTGCTCGCGAGAGACAACCAAGCTGGAACGGCCCTTGAGAGGCCGCCCGCTACCAAAGGGGTAGGGGCTAGAGGAGTGGTTGGATCGGGGAGCCTTCATTGGGGGTTAGGTTTACCACCTGACCCCTTCTTCCCGAAGGAAGGCTTCTTATTATAGGGACGAGAACGGCTGCCACCCCTATGCGACCGCGTCTTTTGCCCAGACCCACGAAAAGACGAAGACTGCGTGGAACCGCCTTTCTTCTGACCCTGCTTAAGGGCAAGCTCTGAAAGCTGACCCATCCTGTCCCCCACCGTCCGCAACCGCCTGAGCGGAAGCGTAGGCAGGAAACGGATTGCCGTTACCACCTACGACCGGAACTCCCGTAGGATGCGAACCGGAAGTCGATGGTAACGATTTGAAAGTGCCACGATCCCTCGAAAGAAATCCTGTGGCCGGAAATCCCTTTGCCGAAGCAGTAGAACCCATGGACGAGGGGCCGGGCGAATCGGCCCCAGCGACGCGGGTGGGATACACCAGTGTCCTCTTTCCAGACGTCGACAGTTTCCCAACGTACTGTATAAAAAAAATCACAGTAATTTCAGTTACGAGTTAGAAAACTCACTCTCTCTCTCTCTTTCTCTCTCTCTCTGGTGTGTGCGTGTGTGTGTGTGTGTGTGTGTGTGTGTGTGCAACATATCAAGTATCATTGCAATGAGAACTTATTTGGTATACAGTGTGAATATCAAAATGACCACATGATAATCTACGTTTTTGCACACATTCTTTGTCTCCAATTAGAAGGCCAGATATCGAATAAATAAACACTTCTGTGCCATCAACAAACAGTACACTTTGTATAAATGAAAACAGTAAAACTAACTTACTATGAGGCTGCTCCACATTGACCTGTACACATCCTGCCTGGTGGAACCCACGTGGTGCAGGATATGCACCATCCCCTTTGGCACGTCCGCGCTACAGACACAAAGGATGTAAAATATTAGTGAAATCAGAACTAACATTAGGGTGAAAATGGTGTTAACTCACTAGGACGTTGTATTCACCATGCATCACTGATCATCACTGTACATCTACAAAGTAGTCTATAAAACACAAGACAGTACGCGCAGCACGTTGATATTTTTTTTTTCGAGCTCAGCTAAATAACTGAAGCACGTGGGAATCTCATTATCACACCCAAATGAATAAATAGTTCCAAGTACACAAAGAGATCATGTTCTGACTTGTTGAAAGTACTTTATTACAGTGCCGTTCATTTTCTAGTACCAACGAAGTTTAGACAACAAAGGATTTAAAATGGCTTACCCAACATTTCTGAAAGCTTCCTCGAGGTTTGCCTTGCTTGCTGATGCCATTTTGTCAATGTGTCACGATGATCAGTACTCACGGAAACAAAAGAATTACATCGCCAAAGCAAATAACTATGTGCAACCTTCTTTAAAAAGTATGGGTCCTGTGGTACCCACATCATCCGAATCAGTATAAACAGTTTTATCCTTCTTTGAAAAATATGGGTCCTGTAGGACCCAGGATGCCATAATCGGGGTATCAAACACGAAGCCCGGTGAAGGTTAAAATGTACACAGACAAACAAAAACCAGAAGAGCGGAAATCAGCTACTCTGGAACCTCCCACAATGATGGTACCCTTCCTTAAAATGGCACCCTCTGTTTGATGACCAAATTTCTGGGTACGGACGCCTTTCACACTGTAACTTAAACCTCCAAATGACACCCTCTGTTTGATGACCAAATTTCTGGGTACGGACGCCTTTCACACTGTAACTTAAACCTCCAAATGACACCCTCTGTTTGATGACCAAATTTCTGGGTACGGACGCCTTTCACACTGTAACTTAAACCTCCAAATGACACCCTCTGTTTGATGACCAAATTTCTGGGTACGGACGCCTTTCACACTGTAACTTAAACCTCCAAATGACACCCTCTGTTTGATGACCAAATTTCTGGGTACGGACGCCTTTCACACTGTAACTTAAACCTCCAAATGGCACCCTCTGTTTGATGACCAAATGTCTGGGTACGGACGCCTTTCACACTGTAACTTAAACCTCCAAATGACACCCTCTGTTTGATGACCAAATGTCTGGGTACGGACGCCTTTCACACTGTAACTTAAACCTCCAAATGACACCCTCTGTTTGATGACCAAATTTCTGGGTACGGATGCCTTTCACACTGTAACTTAAACCTCCAAATGACACCCTCTGTTTGATGACCAAATTTCTGGGTACGGGCGCCTTTCACACTGTAACTAAAACCTCCAAATGGCACCCTCTGTTTGATGACCAAATGTCTGGGTACGGATGCCTTTCACACTGTAACTTAAACCTCCAAATGACACCTTTGTTTGATGACCAAATTTCTGGGTACGGACGCCTTTCACACTGTAACTTAAACCTCCAAATGACACTCTCTGTTTGATGACCAAATTTCTGGGTACGGACGCCTTTCACACTGTAACTTAAACCTCCAAATGACACCCTCTGTTTGATGACCAAATTTCTGGGTACGGACGCCTTTCACACTGTAACTTAAACCTCCAAATGACACCCTCTGTTTGATGACCAAATTTCTGGGTACGGACGCCTTTCACACTGTAACTTAAACCTCCAAATGACACCCTCTGTTTGATGACCAAATTTCTGGGTACGGACGCCTTTCACACTGTAACTTAAACCTCCAAATGGCACCCTCCTTATTGAGACACCCGACCTACCAACAAAGTGTCAGTAACGACTTTGATCTTTTTACCCAGGAGTTTCAAAGTTCGCAATTACCCAGCACACCCCTCATTTGTCACGGATCGGTCCAACAGACCATCATGAGGCAGGTGTAATAGTCAGTATTGCATGCATATCTAGTGGCCTGTGGCTCTCCCCATCTCATCTTTTGCTTTCACAATTGAAGGACCGCCCTAGGAGTAGGGGTGGAGGGAGAAAGAGAGTGGGAGTGAGTGGGTAGGCGCAGTTTGAAAAGCATCTCATTAATGACAGCATCGATGCTGCTCTGCTTGCATTCTTTTTGGCATGTTTGTTTGTGTACATATTCTGTGATTATGTGCTCACCAACTGCGTGAACGAATAATCCTGAATACATTTAGAACACTTCTCTTGACTTGAGTTAAGGTGAAGACAGACGCACAACACAAAACAATGTTTTCGACACAAACTCCATCTCAAAACGTCGGGGAAACACATGTTTTTAAAGCAGGGATGTCATATGCGAAACGCACAGATGAGGCGTGCTGCGTGCTTTCACAGAAATATCGGTCAGTGTCAGCTTGACCCGTCCAGCATGCTCTAAAACCCAAAACATGAAACTGATTTCTGAAATGCGTTTTGGGGGATGTCACATGGGAAACACGCTGTTTTGTGTTTGTTTTGAAAGAAAACACTGTTTTGTGCTGTGCGTCTGACATGACCCTTAGTAACCTGCTGTCTGTTAAATCGCTCCGTCTTGGTTCAACTTCATTTTAAATCGTTCAGAGGTGACTTTACCATTGCGGCTAAAAAAACACACACACAAACATGGACACTTTTGACACTAGAAAATAGAGTTAAAGTTATAGAAAGAACTAAGCAACAAAGCGATCAGAATTGCAAAAAAGTCTGGGGAAAAAACAGTAAATAAGAAAGAGTGAACTGCCAAGCAGTTGCCTCCCCTGTGAAGAAACTCCACCCTCAAATTCCCCTCCTTTTTACGTCCAATTTTTCTGGACATTTTCAAGGTTGTCAGGGGGAGGTTTTACTGTATCAGGAAAAACAAGAATTCCCCACTCAGAACGATGAAATCACACATCCAAGGATAGTGTTTCATATATTTCTACAGAGACAATAATTCACTCATGACACACATATGTGCCCAAAATGCTAAAATTAAAAACAAAAGAGCATTAACGATACAATACAGTGACATCTTTATTTTAAGACCTAACAAAATGCACATCTTAAAATCAACCCTCCACTTCGACATTCATCCAAGAAAACAAAGGTATTTAATTTTTTTTTTTTAACTGACACTATGAAGAGAAAGTCTGAGAAAATCAGATAAAAATGTTGAGGGAGTCTCAAAATAGAGAGCGCTAAATGGAGGTTCCAGCGTACCGACAGTCGGGAGTAAGACAGTGTTGTGTAGACGCTGGGGAAGATGAGGAACTCGTAGCCAGGCGGACCAGTGTGGAGACCTTCTGTGAACACTTCCTCTCCCAGCTCCTTCTGTATCGTGTCATACTGGATACCCACTGGAAAACGGTGACAAGAAAATGCTGTTCAAGACTGTGTAACTTCTTCTTTGTGTTTATGGGCTGAAACTCCCACGTACACTGATTTTTCTTGCACAAGTGTGTTTTTACGTGCACAACGGTTTTTACCCCGTCATTTAGGCAGCCATACGCGGGACACTTTCGGGGGAAGCATGCTAGATACTTTCGTGTTTCGGTAACCCACTGAACTCTGACATGGATTACAGGACTTTTTCCGTGCACACTTGGTCTTGCTTGTGCTTGCGTGCACACACGAGGGGCCTGGGGATAAGGCATTAGCAGGTCTGCACATAAGTTGACCTGAGAAATCTTATAAGAATCAATATATATAAGTTCCAAGGACTACTAAAGGGAGTAGTAGTCCTTGATAAGTTCCCATATAAGAACCAAATCTATAAATGTCAGGATTTTAAATGCAAATGAGGTAAAATTTATAAGGAATGTTTGCTCAGTTCTTATACGAACTTATAAGGATTCTTATTATCTTATATGAACTAAATGAAAAACTTAAAAGGAATTTGTTTTGCGCATCCCTTTATTTTCCCTTTATAAGTTTTACCTCATTTGCATTTAAAATCCTGATAACTCTTATACCTTTATTTGGGTATAAGAATTTGTTATAAGTTCTTAAAAGTTTTTCTATAAGTTAATTTCATACGGGAATTACATGTACCAACCGACCTCATTTTTATATTTTTTATTTATTTTTTAGAGATATACATATGATTCCCTTATCCAACATTCTATTTAGGCCTAAAAAAAAAATAGGTGTGGTTACGGTAACCCGACCTACCCTATTTTTAGGGGCCGACCCTATAACTTTTTTATTACAATTACATTTGTAAAAAAACCCCACAAAACCCAAGAAAACGAGTGCAGAAAACGCAACGAAAGCGAAAGCGCTTGCGTCGCACACTTATTTCCCTGTCAAGTAGGTTTAATTTGTACACATTAGAAAAAAAAGTTTTAACAAAAAAGTGATTGCCTACCTTCCTACCCTATTCTTTTTGGCTATGTTACCGTAACCACACCTATTTTTTTTTTTGCCTTATGGCCTAATCACAGGTATCACTGTAATATATATATACCGTATTTGACGGATTACAAGACGCACTGTTTTATAAGCCGCACCCCCAACTTTAAAACAAGTCGCGTAAGGCGAAAATACAATATTTAGTCAAGTAGCTGCCATTTTTCAGCAAGACCGTATACTCGTAGCATCGTCAGTCCACCGCTCATGGCAAAGGCAGTGAAATTGACAAGAAGAGCGGGGTAGTAGTTGCGCTGGGAAGGATAGCACGCTTTTCTGTACCTCTCTTTGTTTTAACTTTCTGAGCGTGTTTTTAATCCAAACATATCATATCTATATGTTTTTGGAATCAGGAACCGACAAGGAATAAGATGAAAGTGTTTTTAAATTGATTTGGACAATTTAATTTTGATAATAATTTTTATATATTTAATTTTCAGAGCTTGTTTTTAATCCGAATATAACATATTTATATGTTTTTGGAATCACCAAATGATGGAGAATAAGATAAACGTAAATTTGGATCGTTTTATAAATTTTTATTTTTTTTTACAATTTTCAGATTTTTAATGACCAAAGTCATTAATTAATTTTTAAGCCACCAAGCTGAAATGCAATACCGAACCCCGGGCTTCGTCGAAGATTACTTGACCAAAATTTCAACCAATTTGGTTGAAAAATGAGGGTGTGACAGTGCCGCCTCAACTTTCACGAAAAGCCGGATATGACGTCATCAAAGACATTTATCAAAAAAATGAAAAAAACGTTCGGGGATTTCATACCCAGGAACTCTCATGTCAAATTTCATAAAGATCGGTCCAGTAGTTTAGTCTGAATCGCTTTACACACACACACACACGCACACACACACACACACACGCACGCACACACGCACACACGCACATACACCACGACCCTCGTTTCGATTCCCCCTCGATGTTAAAATATTTAGTCAAAACTTGACTAAATATAAAAAAAAAATTGGGACGAGCCACGTATAGGCCGCGTCACTATATTAGCCGCCGTCGAAAAAAATATAATCAGATCGTGTCAATCAATCAAAACAACCAGGCAAACGAAAGTACGGTATTTGGCGAAATCGGCTCCGAGAATAAACAAGTGAAACAAAGAAGAAAAGTGAAAAAATTTGAAGAAAAATATCACACACACAATTTGTAACCAACACACACATGTAGTCTCGCCCGGAATAAGCTTTTTTGGGATGATTTACGACTTTTGCGCACATTTCGAGCAGACGAAAACACAACATGGCGGCTCTCGCTCCTCCAACTATCGCGAGACACAAAAAAACGAAATCCTGATACATCCGGTGTTTCTCTGTAAGCTATCTTGTCACGACGACTTGTTGACAAACGAAGATTCGCAAAAGAAAGAGAAAACCGCCGAGTCTTGAGTAGAGAGCTAATAAAGTACCGGTAATCACTAATCGAGCGAAATGAAAATCCGCGGCGACTTCCATTAGGTGAATGCTATTCAAGTTTAGGTAACGTTTTAGCCGCATCTTTTTATAAGCCGCAATGCGATTTTTTTCCAAAAAAAATCGCGGCTTGTAGTCCATCAAATACGGTACATCGTTTGACAAGTTACAAGATACCTTCATCTGACGCGAGCTTCTTGAGGGAGGTTGCCAGCAGAGCTATGGTCATTATCACCAAAGCGCCCACTATCACCGCCACAACACAGCAGACATGCTTTCCTTCTGCCATCTTGCTGCTTTCTTCTTAGTGTTGGAGATCTGCACACAAAGACACATTTTTACAGACAAAATCATTCGGTCAGATACAGTATGTACAGCAGTACCTGAGATGTGTGGACCTCCCATGAGAGGACACCTCCCTTAAAAGGACACCTTCTCTTCTCCCTTTTTATATTATCTCTACCAAAGTATACCTGTCATGACAGGCCACCTGCAATGTAGGGACACTTTTGGATGGTCCCAAGGATGTCCTTTCATCGCAGGTACCACTGTATGTGGATGTCCATGTGGCAGATGTTTGAGGGAAAGAAAATATGAGGCAGGGAGAGAATAACAGTCACAAATCAAGTTGGTTAACAGTACACTGAGTACAATCAATCAATCAATCAATCAATGACGCTTATTTCGCGCATATTCCGTGGGTACAGTTCTAGGCGCTCTGCAGTGATGCCGTGTGAGATGAAATTTTATACGGCCAGTACAGTGAAACCTGCGATAAATGGACACCCTTTGGACCATCCAAAAGTGTCCCTACATTGCAGGTGGCCTGTCATAACAGGTATAGTTTGGTAGAGATAATAGAAGGGATAACAGAAGGTGTCCTTTTAAGGGAGGTGACATGCATCTTATCGGAGGGGCCACACATCAAACTTCAAAGGTACCACGTACTGTGACACCGAGAAGCAGACACATCTGCATACAATCATACTGCATACAAGAACACTGCATACAAGCTAGCTAGTATATCACTTTTAATCTGACAATGGGTACATTGCACAATGCATACATTAATAAGGCAAAAAAAAAAAAATTGTCTGTTTAGGGTAACCCGACCGACCCTATCGATTTGGCGCCGACCCAAAAACTTTTTTTTTATTTAAAAAAAAAAAGAAAAAAAAAAGAGGTAAAAATGCTAAAAAGAGACATTTGGCGTTTCTTTCTCTCCCTTTCTCTCTGTTTTATCCAAGCGAAGCGAGCGAAGCGAGCGAAGCTAGGTTGGTCCCACACTAGAGTTGATTTCAACCAAATATGATGTGTGTGTGTGTGTGTGTGTGTGTGTGTGTGTGTGTGTGTGTGTGTTAGAACCTCTAAAACTTTCACAGTTTTGACTCGACTACAACAAAAATTGGCACAGGCAATGTTATTGATCCCAGGAAGGTTTTAAGACATAAATCGTTTTGATCCGACATCGACAACGGCAGTTACAAGCGCTTCCAATTTCTAAGTCATAACAAAGAAGGAGGTCAAACCCAGGTCAAGAAGACAATCAAAACTCATGACGTCAAACTCATGACATCATTCTCTTCAACACAAGGAGCTGAATTCAAAATGTTATGACATCTTCCATGACGTCAAACTTGAGGATTCCATTTCCAAGCTAAAGTCTTTGTGTACATCAAATCTGGTAGCACTGCGAGATGTTGTAAGAGACACCGTGAATTACTTGCAATCCTGGTGAGTTGGTTGATATGATGGACGACGACAACAACAACAACAACAACAACAACAACAACAACAACAACAACAACAACAACACCTCCACCACCAACAACAAAAAAACTTGACAACAACACCACCACCACCACCACTAACAACACCAACAACAACAACAACTACAACGACACCACCACCACAACCACCAACAACAAAAATCCATTAAAAACCGTTATTTTCCATTTCTCAACCGATTTTTATGAACATTTGTGAAAAGGTCCGTTGTCCCTTACTGAAGATATCGAGATGTTGGACGAGACTTCGTTATTTACTTGTAATCAGGTAATCTAGGTGTACATCAAATCTCGTAGCACGAGATGTTGGACGAGACTTCGTCATTTGCTTGTAATCAGGTAATCTTGGTGTACATGAAATCTGGTAGCACGAGATGTTGGACGAGACTTCGTTATTTACTTGTAATCAGGTAATCTAGGTGTACATCATATCTCGTAGCACGAGATGTTGGACGAGACTTCGTCATTTGCTTGTAATCGCTCTCTCTCTCTCTCTCTCTCTCTCTCTCTCTCTCTCTCTCTCTCTCTCTCTCTCTCTCTCTCTCTCTCTCTCTCTCTCTCTGCCAAACATATGCATTTACCATCAAAGCACTGCATTTTCCGAGGAAAGATATCATCATAAACAGAGAGAGACTGAGAGAGAGAGAGAGAGAGAGAGAGAGAGAGAGAGAGAGAGAGAGAGAGAGTAAACAAGTATGAAACAATAACAACAAAACAACAACAAGAACATTACACACAAAAAAGGACAGTATTGTCATCAAAACAACAACAACAACAAACACAACAGCCACAACAACAACCACAACAACTGACAAGATTTCTAGGTGTGGAACCTCTCTCTCTCTCTCTCTCTCTCTCTCTCTCTCTCTCTCTCTCTCTCTCTCTCTCTCTCTCTCTCTCTCTCTCTCTCTCTCAATGATGGCTCCTTCGCTTGGGGTATGCAGTGCCAGGTCGTGCCGAAGGCACTGCACTTCTACTTAATTTATACGTTAGTTTTGAAACATGTATTCATCAAATATAAGAAGTGAATGTTCAGCCAACATAGCATTTACAAACAACAACAAAACAAAAAAACAAAAAAACAAAAAACTTTACCTACCTACCGACCCTACTTTTTTTGGTCATGTTACCCTAAACAGACAATTTTTTTTTTTTTGGCCTAAGCTAGACCTATCCTTTAACATTTTTCAAACCCATGCCCTAATTTACAAGTTTAAAAATATGCAGTGGTTTACACTAAAGTACTGTAAAACTAAAAGTAATCCACAAAGCAAAAACAAAACACTAACACACGCGTACACACATAAACATGCACACACACATACATATGTACACATAGATGTATACAGGGCCGTGTATACATGTACGTGCATGCTCCGTCATACCGGTGCACACATGAAGGTGTGCGCAAAGAGGGTAGTTGGGATTGCCTCGATACACAGAAGCAGAAGACGTGCATGGTAAAAATCATGTGTATTAGTCCTCACACGCCAAGAGAGAGAGAGAGAGAGAGAGAGAGAGAGAGAGAGAGAGAGAGAGAGAGAGAGAGATTCAGACGAGTCAGAGAGAGAGGGTTACGGTATCGTCACCAAGGCAAACAAAACATTAAAACAAACATGCATGTTGCACATCAAGCCTTACCACAACACACTGTACATACGTGTATACGCGTCCTGGCACAACTATTCTGCACCAAGAAAAAAAACCGAACAACCGAAAAATTGTGCAGAACAATCCTTACAGAACCGGACTTGTGTTCCAACCTGCGGAGTGCTTTCGGATACTGTGTCTTTCCCCACTTCCGCCTGCTTGTAGTTGCGAAATACGCTACTTTTCATTGGATACGGCCGTTTCGCCAAACTAATCAGCGTGCAGCTTCTTAAATCGGTTTTGGAAACCGGTTCAAGGTCTGTCGCAATTTGCCCGAGTTTAGAACTGTGTACTTTTGCTCAGGATAATAAAAACAGAGGCGCAAGAAATCTTAAAAATAGACTTCATTTAGAGTTCAAATTTCATTTTTTTTAAATTTTATAGTTGTGCTCTGCTTTCTTTGTTTTGATATTTTTCAGTTGTGGGCATTGTAAAACTAACATGACAAAAAACACGTTCACTGAGTTAGGCTACAAGGTAGCACTGTTCTGGAATCCACTCCCAGATGCGTTTAAATCTGCACCGCCAAGTACTTACAATTTTATAAATCTTCTGGACGAACACGTCCACAAAATTACCAGAATGATTCGTCGATTTTGACGAAAAAAGAAACAAAACTCCAATTGTATGCAAACACGGGGTGACATGATGGCGGGACACCTCAGTTATGCCGGGCCGCGAGTCCTAGGCGATAACGCAAGTCCCTAAACTACTACTACTACCGTACTACTCACTGCTACTACACTAGGCTGTCACTGCGGACAATCTTGATCTGCATGAGGAGCTCTCATGCACTCAGTAAGCTTGTACATAAACTGACTGAGAAGTGCAACACAGAACTGCGTCGGAAACCAAGACTACAAGAACAACGCTATCCGGCGGCGAAATAAAAAATACGAGGAACTGTATAAACTATAACTGATGCATATATGCCTGTGCTTGATTTGTTGAGTGGCCTATGTTGTTTCGACACACATAATTACGTATGATGCATTCAGTCCCGCCGGTCAGTCACGCCTTCATTGGCGCCGGCAAGACTGTATAAACGGTCGGTCCCACTGCGTTTCAACCCTTGCCGGATATTTCTCTACCTCGATCAATCAATATAAGATTTTGTTGCGTACGTAGTTCTTCAGTGTTCCTCGTTTAATGTGTTGAGCTGTACTAAGTGGAGTTTACTGATTAGGACTAATTTTGGCTACAGGCCTAGCGGCCTTTCGGCTAAAACAAATGTATGCGCGAAGCCAGGTTGTTAGAGATTAATTATGCCGGTGTAACACCCCATTTTGACCCCAATCTGGAAGTGCCCCCGGAGGTCACTTTGGTAACCCAAACTAAGGATAAGGATGGCCCCCACATAACTGTATTTGGCCCCCACCGCACTGTCAAATCGTCCCCAATCCCACCTGGATTTTGACAGGGCCAAGCTGCCCCCACTTCCCCTCCTATGTATGTTACACGGCGAAGTGTGTGTGTGTGTGCGTGTGTGTGCGTGTGTGTGTGTGTGTCAGTGTGTGTGTGTTGCGGAGGGGGGGGGGGGAGCGGGACATCATGACAACAAGGGTAACAACTTATTGTAGCTTCCTGATACAAAGCAAATGAAAGAAAGCATACAAATGAAGACCTACAAGTTATTGATTTGCACAAACAAATTCACCAGTCTAAGGAGAAGATATCCAAAGGAAGTTTTCGAGAAGAGACAAAATTGGGTATAATTTATTTTGTTGGAAAACTGTTGAGGGAATCAGTCACATCTTTCAGTTTAACAAATAAGAGGACGAATTAAAAACAAACACACCACCGCAACGCCAGGGGTCAACCCGCTATTGCCGCGGCCCGTTGTTGCCGCGGCCCGTTGTTGCCGCGGCCCGTTATTGCCGCGGCCCGTTGTTGCCGCGGCCCTTTTTTGTTTTTTTAATTTTTGTTTAATTTTTTTTCCCATTATGTACATTAATTTTTTTATTGACCAGAAAATCTCTTACGCAAGGAGAAAGGACGACACCCAGCGGAAGTTTTCGCCACGTCTGCAGGGATTGAAACTCGCAATCCTATGCATTGGAGGCAGGCGCGGCGGCCCGTTTTTTGTTATTCTAGAACTATGTCAAAATTGGAATATCAAAGGCAGATGCGGACAAGGAACTTAGTCGATAAATATCGACAGGGGGCCGACAAATGGTTTAAATGGGAAATGTGTGTATATGGGTGTGGGTTTGAAACAAACAAACAAACCAACCCATGTGAACCCCGGGCCGCAGGCCTTCGATGTAGTGATTGAAAAAAAAGGATGTTCTCAAATGGTTCAATTCTCATTTGGTCTGATTCTCAAATGGTACCGGTATACTCCCCCCCCCTGGCCGCAGGCCTAGGAGTAAAATTTTTATAGACACTGACCTTCTTCCCAGGGGTCATTGACCCAGTTTTAGCTATGAGAGGTGGTTCGCCCAGAGGCTGTAGAGTATACTGGGGCGGTCTCTTTGATGTCTTGAGAGGAAACTTGGCCAGGGTAGTACATGCACCAGAACTGGTGGACACCAAGGACAAACATGAAATCGAAGCAGTTTGCTTTCAGAGAGAACGGTCGTCAGCAACTCAAACTTCTCTGTTTTCTTTTTTTTTTTTAAATCTGACTTTCTTTGTGGCCCCCTGACTCCGCCCCCTCCCTCTGTAAGGACCCTCCTCCACAAGGACCGATTTTTGTCAACATTTTAAAGGTCGCTAGAGAGGGGTTCCACTGTATGACCTAACCGCTACTGGCAGACGGCCTCAATCTTCACGCGCAAAGACGAGATTAATAGGTGCTCGGTTTTGGTATTTTGAATTACATTACATTAAACCTTTGTTGGGTTTCATGGTCATGGCAACAGCCATAATAATATTACATGATGTATAATATCATATTTCAGCATATGTGAATTACATGTCATCATACTAAACTGTCATACATTTTTATTCCTACATTATTCTGATTGATCACAACCAAACCTACTATCATTGGACACATCCAAATGCAAGCGCCTGTTCTTGACAATTTCTCTCTGATCTAAATATAAAATCAGTGCAATTTCCTGGGTCGGGCTTTGCCACAGACACTCACGGTTTGGCCTGTAGGTAAAATGTACAATGTATTTTCTGATTTGTGCACAAAAGCTTTTTTTCTTTTTTCTTTTTTTTAACATAACAATGTTTAATGTCACTGTATGTTTAAAAGACCATGGTCATATTTGTAAAAAAAATGTTAAATTAGAAAATAAATAACATTTTGGTTCATGATTTTTCCTACACCTGTGCTAAAAATAAGAAATAAAAATGTCGGGTATATAAGTCACTCAAATACAGCTAGGTATGAATGGCTCGGTTTGAGTTTGTTGCAGTTGACCCTGCACAATGCGACATATCATGTTTTTGTTGAACAATTTTGACGTCACCCCTCCCATAGGGTGACGTATTTCACAACTTCCTGTGTTACACAAACTCTGTGATGACCAATTTTGACGTCACCCCTCCCATAGGGTGACGGATTTCACAACTTTCTACAGATGAACAATTTTGACGTCACCCCTCCCATAGGGTGACGGATGTCACAACTTCCTGTGTACACAAACTGATGACGTATTTCACAACAAAATGGCGCTGCCCATGGTCAACCTCGAAACTATCCGTATAGAATGGGGGCGTCCTCGCCCCCATAACAAAGTATTAAAGTTAGGTGAGCGTAGCTGTCTTGCTTACCAGTCAGGCAGTTTATAACAGAATTCACTAATGCGTGAGAGTAGAGATGGGATGGATGGAGGGGGGGGGGGGGGGAGGGAAGAAGAGAGGGGGGAGAGGAAGTGTGGGAGGGATGGAGGGAGGGAGAGAGAGGGGCCGGGGAGATGGAGGGAAAGAGATAGTGGGATGGAGGTAGAGAGAGAGGAGGGAGGGAGTGAGAGAGGGGGAGGAAGATAGGGTGGGAGGAAGAGAGTGGGGTGGAGAGAGAGAGAGGGGGGAGGGAGGGAGAGAAAGAGAGTGGGATGGAGGGACAGAGGGGAGGGAGTGAGAGTGAAGGAGGGAGGTAGAGAAAAGTCGATTGTTGGCGGTAGGGAGGGAGGGAGAAAAGGAGGCAGGGAAGTAGTGAGATATAAATAGAGAGAGAGGTAGGGAGGAAGGGAGGGAGAGAGAGAAGGATGGCGGAAGAGAGGGGGAGAGGAGGGAGCGAAAGGGAAGGAGGGATAGAGAAAATGATGGAGGGAGGGAAATAGAGAGAGGGAGGAAGAGGGAGAGAGATCGCGAGAGAGGTAGGGAGGGATAGAAAGAGATGGAGGGAGGGAAAGAGAGAGGGAGAGAGATGGAGGGAGAGAGGGAGACAAGGATCGTCAATATAGAGAAGAAAAATGTTTGAAATAAAACGTCATAAGGTGACGTCATAATGTCTTGCCGTATTGAATGACGTCATTTGTTTGTTTCAAACTTAAATGACGTCATTTGTGTGTTCTAAACTTTAAATGACGTCTTTTTTGTATGAGTCCTCTGACAAGAATTTTGAAACTTCAAACTATCATTATACGAAAATTAGGAACACCTTGGACTTACTTTGTTTTGCCAAAACATTCATGCATACTTAAAAAGTTGTTTTTGGTTGTGGATTTACTTGTTCATATCTGCTTATTTAAGCACTCTAAAAAGTAGAAATGAACACAAAAAATGCGCATTGATTTGTTCTTTTTGATGAACGAAAAATATCATTTTTGAAAAAAGTGGACTTACTCGGTTTTTTCAGCACACGGCAGAGTTACCAACTTTGTTGTTTTGATGGCATCTGACTGGCGCAAAATTGTTTTAAAAAAACCCGGAATCAGGGGATCTTTCTTGCGGAAAAGTTCCGCAGCAATAGCGGGTTGCGGCAATAACGGGCTTAGAACTACAAAACGACCGTTTGTATGGCACAGTAAAACGTCATCTGCAGCGGTATAAATAGGTTCTTTATCGTCCGAAACAAATATAACATTTTCCACTTTACATTATAATCTTCCTGCAGAAACTTTGAGTGTCCGTAAAATAACTCGTAATAGCGTGGACCAAGACAAGAAAAGATAACTATTTATCCGTAATAAAAATCAGCTAAACATGGGGTCATTGAATTTTGTTTCAGTAGGGATGGGACAATGCTGACAACAAATTTCTATGAGACTAGATGTAAAAACTGTTCATCAAAAATGAAAGTGCATGGAAATGTAGACCTTGAAGGTGCACACGTTTTCTCACACAAAGCATTGTTGTGAAAACGGCAAATTGAATCAGTTGTTTGAAAATGATATTGTCTGCTTTTTAGATCGTGTACCTTTAACAATCCAGTTATATTTGGAGTCCGAAGATTTCAAAAAGATACTACAAATCAAAATTGAGGTGCGGAAATTTGGTTTTACGATCGATGAAATAGTAGGACCAACGTCAGCTAGGTTGGGGCTAAAAAAGGCCCCTTTCCCTTGACTGCTGAGAGGAAATTTCACGCTTTTTTTTTACTTGATACTAGTGTGCATTCGTAAATTAAAACAAAAACTAATAATGCTACTGTGTCATTATTTTCTGCAATCTGGATGCATACCACGTAAAAGTAGAAAGCGCGCTCTTTAATTTGGTACGTCTTGTGTCTCGGTTTCTTTTTCTTCTCTTCACATCACTCTTCTTCGTTCAGCTGCATAGTTGCATTCAACACAGAGCAAAAGATTTGGAGGGAAATGTCACATGCTACAGAGAACTCAGTTTCGGAAACGAGTGATGACGTCATGTGATAATGGCGTCAATTGAATGACGTAACATTTCTAAATGTCCGTCTTCACCGTCACTATGTTGTGATTTTCGCCGTTTAGTGTGACAAAATTCCCTTTCTCCATGGCGTGAGAGTTCCATCGAGACCCAAAGCAAAACATGTGACAGCAGATGAGAAGGGCAAGTTGTTCTGGACACTTTTCAGTTTTCTGATATTTGGTAAAACGGAGTATTTGACCTATTTCTGTGATTTGAAGACAAGCAGGAAGGTCGAGTTCTTCCTGAAATTCTTCGTAGCAGCAGTGCTTTACATCTCATTCTGGACACGAAAGGGTTAATGAATGCCTATTTAACAAGGGTGTAGGTGACGAACCAAAAACAACCAGAACTCTAGGCTTTTTCTTCTGCGTTCCCAAGAACTGTGGGCGAGAGATGGTTTAGTGATGAAAGAAATTTTATCTGAGTTTTCCAGGCATACTTCAGCGAAGACCCGAGATCCCACAATGGCTTTAAAGTTGTTGTGGGGTGTGCTCCGGAAGATCGTCGATCAGAGTCTGTTGCGAATACGGCCTCTTGTGCCATTCGTCATTTTCTCAAAAATTCTTGTTATTCATGGGTTGCAAAGTAATGCATGTATTGTGTCAGTGACAAAACAGGCACACAGAGTGAAACCTATACACCTCGATTTACGGGTGGTGTAAATATAAACACTACGCGTCTACAAAAACACGGTGAAGATTACGAGGGGCTCATTTGACAGTAATCGAAGTTATGGTCGCTGGGGCATCACGGCTGGTAAATGTTAGAAAAAAGATACATGCAGGCCTTGTTGTTGTTGTTGTTGTTGTTGTTGTTGTTGTTGTTGTTGTTGTTGTTGTTGTTGTTGTTGTTGTGTGCGTGCGTGTGTGTGTGTGTGTGTGTGTGTGTGCGTGTGTGTGTGTGTGTGTGTGTGTGTGTGTGTGTGTGTGTGCGTGCGTACGTTCGTGCGTGCGTGCGTGCGTATGTGCGAATGTGTGTGTGTTGTGTGTGTGTTTATATGTGTGTGTGTGTGTCAGTGTGGGAGCGTGCGTACGTGCGTGTGTGTGTACTCATCGCTGCTCTTCGAATTGTTGATGACGAGATCATGTTTGTGGATCAGGTGCTGCAGATCCATGGAGGGGTCGCCATCCTCGGTGTCCACTTATTCCTTCTTCTTCACCTCCAACTGCCACCCTCCATCGCCACCCCTAATGAACTGTCCGATGAAGGTGAGTGTGTTGTACAAACAAGACTTCACTACCCCCCCCCCTCCCCCCAACCTTTGTCGTAAACTATTGAGTTATTCTCCTCCTCTCTGTCATCATCACCACCAGCGTGAGGTTTTAGAAGTTCTTCCGACAAAATTAGTCGAGTCTTTTACAAAGGGCAAAATCATTCTTCTATTCAGACAAATCGAACCAACAGTTTACAGGCTTGCTGCTTACTAGCTGTGGGCGGGAGGGATAGGTTTGGTCACGGGACCGGAAACACTGATTGTTTTTCTCTAGGCCTTAAAATCTATACCAGGTAAACACAGACCTGCTCCGAGTTGGTAAGGGTCCGTAGAAACCTGTACATTTACTTTAACTTTAACACTGTACATATCTCATCCATCCATTCAGCTTTTATAGTGCTTGTGTGTCTGTACGCTGGGCAGAGAGCAAGTCGCTATGGCACCAGATGGCCGATTCCATGTCGGTGGTCAGTTCGGAAGACCGGGACCGGTTCCTGGACCTGTGCCTCAAGCGACGCATCATGTGTGACAACGCCCGCTTCATGGGCGTCAAGCCCGACTTTCAGTGGCGCTCTGGCATCACCCAGTCTTCCAAGGTTAGCGTTAGGATCGACCGGGATTGAGATCGTTGTGTGACTGATGCAGAGTGTGACAAGAGTACTCTGTGTTTGTGTGTGTGTGTGTGTGTGTGTGTGTGTGTGTGTGTGTGTGTGCGTGAGAGAGAGAGAGAGAGAGAGAGAGAGAGAGAGAGAGAGAGAAAGAGAGAGAGAGAGACAGACAGACAGACAGACAGACAGACAGACAGACAGGGCAACTAGGCATCGTCAAGTATCCACAGCTAAAATCCCTTGTCACTTTCTTAGCAAGATCCTTAACATTTTCCCTGTAGGATCGTTTCTGGCACTCGTACACTTGCACGTACAACCGAGACATCAAGCAGTGCCCCGTGGATGGCCTTTGGAGTTCCTGGAGCCCCTGGAGCCGCTGCGGGGCCACCTGCGATGCCAAGGGCAACCAGACTCGCACGCGCACCTGTAGCAACCCTGTTCCTGTCCGGGGTGGCGACCGGTGCCACGGCAGCATGATGCGCTCACGGCCTTGTCTGGGGACCTGTACTGACCCCTCCAGTGAGTAGAGGGATAAAGTAGTTTATAGTAATAGACGATCGCGATTTTTGGAAACAACTTTGTCGGGTTTGTATGTGTTGTGAAAGAAGAGTGAATACCCTTGCTTTTTCTCGGACAAATAAATGCCCACGTGCTCCTGTCTACGTGTTTCAGATATAACGGTAGTATGATGTGTTCATGGCCTTCTCTGGGGACCTGTACTGACGCCTCGAGCGAGTAGAGGGATAACGTAGTTCATATGAATTGTGTCGGATCTGGGACGTTGCCGTGGTTATGATATATTACCGAGATAGTATGAGAAAGAGGCATATTTTACGGTAGTATGACGTGTTCATGGCCTTGCCGGGGCACATGTACTGACCCCTCCTGTTAAAGTGTTATAGTATAGTTGACAGCAGTTCATTACGAGATTTGTCGAGGTCAATAAGATTAATCTGCCAGTCGTGGATCTGGGATGGAAGAGGCAGGAGATGGGGTGGGCACAGGTGTCGAGGTGGGGAGGGGTGGGGGGTGGGGGTGGTCTGGTCGGGTGTGCGTCAGGCCTTGTCTTGGCACCTGAACTGAGCTGACGCCTTTGAGCGATGTACATCACCAGGAATAGTAAAAAGCTGATGGTTGACAGAACTTTAGTGTGAGACGTCAGCATGTATGAGGCCGATGTCTTGGTTGAGAAGTTGATGGGCTCATAACAGAGAAAGTAATATACCGCATGGGGATTCTTAAAGAGTTGGATGGCATCAAGAGCCTTTTAGCTGGTATGGTTAGCGGTACTTCATCACGAGACGCCATGGCTTGGGTGCACGAACCGAAAGTTGGCCACCCAAACGGGAGAGAACAAACCGCGGGGTCTGATTGGTTGAAATTACAACGAATCTCAATGTCAACCAATCCAACACTGCGGCTGGTAACTTATCTTTCACCTCGGCCCATCATGCAAGAGACTGACATCCGAGTGGAGAGGTTGATGTACTCATAGCAAGGGGAAGTATCCTTAGCGGATTATGACTTTATTCAGTTATTCTGCAGAAAAGACAAATGCTGGAGAAAAACCGTTCTTTTCTGCAGCATTTCTGCATAATGTCATCTTTCGCCGAAGCAGCGTTTTTTTCTGCAGCAAAACATTTTACTGCAGTAAAATTGAAATCAAGAATGCTTCAGTAAAACGGTGCTGTTGTTTTACTGCAGAAAACCTGTTTACATTTTTTCTGCAGCATTTTGTACTGGCTCTTGGCGGATTATGACATTATTAAGTTATTCTGGAGAAAAACTGAAATGCTGGAGAAAAACTGTCTTTTCTGCAGCATTTCTGCATAATGTCATCTTTCGCCGAAGCAACGTTTTGTACTGCAGTAAAACAGTTTTTCTGAAGCATAATGTTTACTTGGTTTTCTGCAGCATTATTGCGATTAACTTTTTCTTCAGAATAGTCTGTGACAGTTTTTCTGGAGAAAAACGAACGACCTTGTAAAGTACCGTTTGTATTCGTCGCCCCCTGGGATAGTATAATAGTTTGTTCCGTAGTGTACCAATCAGAAGGCGTGTAGCATAAGGGCATTATATTCAACTTCACAATGGCGGCCGAACGTGAACAATTTCTGAAGCAAACCGAACACGAAGTGGACTACTGCGTTCGTCTGGGAAAATGTGACAATGTTGCTGACAGGTGCCATTGTTTAATTTGAAACTTTGAACTTCCGGCGGAAAGGAAGTCAGACAGACAAAATACATTCGTGTCACGCACAACTATTGGTAATTCTGGATGAGTCCATCTCTCGACAGAGGGGGGCTCGCGTGCTCCAACATTATAATGAGCCAGTACAAAATGCTGCAGAAAAAGTGTAAACAGGTTTTCTGCAGTAAAACAACAGCACCGTTTTACTGCAGCATTCTTGATTTCAATTTTACTGCAGTAAAATGTTTTGCTCCAGAAAAACCCGTTGCTTCGGCGAAAGATGACATTATGCAGAAATGCTGCAGAAAAGACAGTTTTTCTCCAGCATTTCTGTTTTTCTGCAGAATAACTGAATAATGCCAAAATGCTGAAGAAAAAGTGTAAACAGTTTTTCTCCAGTAAAACAACATCACCGTTTTACTGCAGCATTCTTGATTTCAATTTTACTGCAGTAAAACTGTTTTACTGCAGAAAAAAAACGTTGCTCTCGCGAAAGATGACATTATGCAGAAATGCTGCAGAAGCAAACAGTTTTTCTCCAGCATTTCTGTTTTTCTGCAGAATAACTGAATAAAGTCATAATCCGCTAAGGATAGGGAAGGGACAGGTGACGCAGCAGCCTCACTCTGGAAGCGAGTTAGGTTGTAAAGAAGAAAGTGGACGGGTGTCACGTGTAGTATTTTGAGGCCAAGGCTCTGTTTGGACATCTACTCGTGCCAATCCAGTGAGCAGTGCTGAGTGATAAGAGGAATGCAAACAATGCATGGAATCATGACGCAATTCAAGACACAATTTGAGTTACTCTGTCTGACTTGACTCGGTATAAAAACAGCCAGCATTTATTTGGGGCAGAAAGATCGCTGTATTTTTAGCTTTTGCCCAGGAGTCCCTTCACTCAGGCTCACGTGATGATCTTCTCTATTCATCACAGAAAACTTCCACAGTCACCGGATGCCTCATTTGCGTCATTTCTCATAATTATTGAGATAGTAAAGGATTATATTGTCTTGCATTGCATTGCGTTGCATTGCATTTTATTGTCTTGTCTTGTCTTGTCTCGTCTTGTATTGTCTTGTCTTTAATTGTCTTGTAGATGTATTGTATTGTCTTGTATGGTCTTTTGTTTTGTTATGTTATGTTATGTTATGTTATGTTATGTTATGCTTTGTTATGTAATGTTATGTTATGTTATGTTGTCTTGTCTTGTCTTGTCTTGTCTTGCATTGCATTACAATGCATTGCATTGGATTGCATTGCATTGTATTGTAATATTTGTATTATATTGCATTACATTGCATTTTATTGTATCGTATCGTATCGTATCTTATTGTGCCATGTCGTGTCGTGTCGTGTCGTATCTCGTATCGTATCGTATCGTATCGTATCGACAGTGCATTGTGTGGGTTTGCAGAAGGGGGCGGCGTAGAAGAGGCTGAAGCCTTCCTGAAGGAGGTGCACGAAGCTTACCCCGACCTGATGCACGACTGTTATGACGCTCACTGCACCTACGGCGTTGTCAAGAGAGTCATCTTCGAGCCCCACGTCAGGGTAAGAGGCCGGTCACACACAACGATTTGGTCGGTCACACGGGCCGATTGCCGCGCTGCCCGCACGACAATATGTCAACTTTTGAAGTACATGTAGTAGTTTCCAAGTTGGTTTAACTTAAAATTTGTCTTAAGTTTTGAAAGTGGCTTTGTGTTCATTGAGAGACAACCGTTCTCAGACAAGGGAAACGTTGACAAAGTTTTGAGCTGGTGGAACGTTCTGTTGGCAAGGTAATTTCAAAAAGTACTTACTCATTGGGCTTGGGAGAATGCATGAACTATTTTGGAACAGCGAAAGAGTAGAGATTCTCATTTCAGTGCATGTACAGACACATAGCTAGAACAAATCTTCTCCAATATTGGATTGGATGGATTGGATTGGATTGGATAAGATTTACAGTCCAGTGAGGTTACCCTCATGGAAATTCGGGCTGCTTTCTCCCCGGGGAAAGCGAGCTGCCATACATACGGCGCTACCCATTTTTTTTTCCTGCATGCGTGTATTCATGTTTCCTGAGTAGCTTTGAATCTGCTGACATAAAAATGTCCGTATGGTGGAGTTACGTGTTTTAAAATGGGAATTTTTGCTCTTTTATTCAACACGATTCTAAGATTTGGAAACCTGCGCCAATGTGCGTGAATGAAAAGGAAGACCTCGGCTCTTTCGGTTTAAAAGTTTCGACGTTTACCTAGAACTTGTCACCAAAACCTACGTAAGGGTAAGTGTGCTAAAATGACTGAAAACCTCAGCTTTAATGGTCTCACAATACGGAGATTGCTACAATGGATCAAGAGTCGTATTCGCTAGGTCGGTGGCATCATCCCTGTGAGTCCGGCCACAGGAAAAGCTGAAGTGGGAAATCTGCGCAATAATTGCAGGAAGTGCTGTTACTGTTGCACACAATTATGCGATAACAAATGTTGTGTCACTTGTATGATACAACAGTGTCTTCTCCGTGTAATACTTGTATTTGAAGTAATACAATGATAATCATCCAGTGCTCGTGCTACATGGATTTGCAGGGTTTAACGACCATTGGTATAATACAACTTTTTCTTCTGCGTGTAATCCATTTTTAAAGTTTTAATTAAGTAATAATCGTCCAACACCCCTTAATGATTTCACGCACTACTACTGGGATTTGCATGATATAATGATCACTTGTATAAAACAACTTTGTATTCTGCGTGTAATACTTTTTTTGAAGCACTCTTATTGATTCCACGCATACTGGGATTTGCATGATATAACGGTTATGTTCTAATTTCAGGCGAAGTACTGGTCTAGTCTGAGCTGTGTCAAGTACGGTGGTGCATGTCCAGGTAAGACTTTACGTTGTTATTAAGGAAACTTCACCGACTTTGGGGAGGGTAGAGCCATAAGAAGGGAGAGTGCAAAGGGGACGCTTTAAAAAAACAAACGAGTAACGACATATTAGCGAAATATTAGAAACATTCGTTTCGACAGCCATCAACAAAACTTGATACCATCCTGCCAAGTTTCACCAATACTACCACCTCATTTATCGAGCTTTACCTATCTTAGGTTAATCGATACAAGCTTCATCCTAGCTAGCGATAACCACCGTGATGTGTCGAACGAAGGTCCCCCCCCCCCCCCACCCCCACACACACACATAAAAAAAAATAAAACCCCACCCCAAATCCAACAACAACAAAAAACAAACACAAAACCAACCAAACAAAAACAAAAAACACAACAACCAACCGAACCCACCAAACAATCAGACTGACACATTTTATGCACTCTTGGACAACCAGGACCCACTTTGTAAGGGTGCTGAAACTACCTTCTATAGTGTGTGTGTTTAAATTCTCAAAAACTTCTCACAACCTAAAAATATCTTCATCTCTTTTTTCAGTGGACGGGAAGTGGGGGAACTGGAGCGAGTGGAGCCAGTGTTCACTGAAGTGTGGCACGGGGTCACGCACCAGAACACGCACGTGCGATCAGCCGCCACCCAACTTTGGGGGCCACCCGTGCACCGGGGCGTTCCACGAAGAACAGAGCTGCATCATGAAGGACTGTGGCGCCACCAGTGAGATATAAATCTGTCTGTTGGTTTTAATTTCTGATTAGTGTTTTCTTGAGTGTTTTGTAAGAGTGTGGTTACAATTTTCGTCAAAGGATGCCAGAAGATATTCTGAAAAATGGTTGCCCCCTACACCGCTTCAGACACACGTGGACCCATACACTGATTCAGACACACGCGCCAGCAGACGAAGAAACACATCCACGCTCGCACACAGGCATAACTGCACGCATGCACGCTCACACGTATGTGACCCCACCACACACATACCACCCCTCCCCCAACACACACACGCATACAAAAACATAGGAGCGGACACACACACACACACACACACACACACACGACACATATGAGAGAGCGAGAGTCACACAACTTCGAGAACGTTTAAGATATTCTATTCTGACAGATTTCGCATATAATAATTGTAATGGTCTTTCAACTTAGATGAAAGTTTATTTTCCTATGTTTGTACGCATGCACTTATATATACATACACACCATGTGCTGTTTATTTTCCTTCTTTCAGCCACCGAGACGTTCACAGAGTGGACTAAGTGGTCATCCTGCAGCATATCGTGTGGCGGCTACGGGATTCAAACCGCCACCATGGTGTGTTTACGTCACGCAGGCTGTGACCTCATGGGTGTCCTCACTCCTTACGTCAACAGGTCCAGGCCCTGCTACCCCGGGGATTGTCCTAGTGAGTGTCTGTGGTGAAGTTTGGGTCAATAAGATGAACATCGACGTTCTCTCGAACATTATTTTCTGAAGCCAGATCTGCACCTTTTTTTCCATTCATATAATTCCTATAACGTCTGGAACTCCCTGCCGCTTGAGATTCGCCAGAGCCCCTCTCTTGACGCGTTCAAGAGTAGGCCTAGGTGGAAGACTCAGTTCTTCCCGTAGCTGGCTGCGACTTTCATGTTCGACGTGATGTGTTGTAATCCAAAAGACATTCTTGTGCTGTGCTCTGCGAGAGGTGTTTTCTTTGTGCTTAATATTATTTTGTTTGGAGCTAGCTATTGATGTGTACATTGTTGTTAAACAGTTGTTTGTTGTATGTTTATCAGGGTTTGCTAGTGTGTGATAGGGTTCGTGTCCGTCTGTAGATGTTAGTTTCTTTGTTAGTCCTGTGTTGACAACTCTTCGACAAGCGCTTAGAACTGTACCCACGGAATACGCGCTATATAAGCTTCCTATTGATTGATTGATTGATTGATTGATAACGAAATGTGAGTCGTATAAGCATTTGCTTTTCTTGCGGATGAAATCGTTTCTCTTTTGAGACCATCTGCTCAAACGTTCTCTGTTGTGGTTATTTATGTTGTTGTTGTTGGTGTTGTTGTTGTTGCTTTTGACAGTGGAGCATAATTCTTAGGTATCAGAAAGACAAGTTCACACGATTCACGAGGAGGCCAGGATATCAGATACATGGGAATGTGGTGTCGTGTAGACGAGTGGAGTGCTCTGATTAAACAACCCGTCAGAGAGAGAGAGAGAGAGAGAGAGAGAGAGAGAGAGAGAGAGAGAGAGAGAGAGAGAGAGAGAGAGAGAGAGAGAGAGAGAGAGAGAGAGAGAGAGAGAGAGAGAGAGAGAGAGAGAGAGAGAGAGAGAGATGGCTGAGGGAGAGAGGAAGAGGAGAAAGAGAGAGAGAGAGAGAGAGAGAGAGAGAGAGAGAGGGGTTGAGAGAGAGAGAGAGGGGGGGTGGGTGGGGGAGAGAGGGAGGTACGTTGTCTCTGCAATTTTCCGCTCAGGCATCCACGTCCTATTCTCCTTTGGTGACACTTATAGTTAAACACCACGTTAAGTCTTCGCGAACACACACAAAGCACCCCCCTCCCTCCCTTCACTCTTCATGCTAGAGGCAAACGCCTTTTAACACTGAGCTGATTCGTGCATTTTTTCATACACAACGTCAACTGTTTACCTTCCTTCTTCTCTGTGAAGATCAGGGCGGCTGGTCCGAGTGGACTGACTGGACTGAGTGTTCGGCGGCGTGCGGGGCAGGAAGACAGAGCAGACTCCGCCTGTGTGATTCCCCCTTTCCAACCGGGGGGCTGTACTGCTTGGGGGACCCCCTCGACTTCCGTCTGTGTAAAGGGGACTCTTGTGCTGGGCAGCCTTCCCCACCAGGTAAACTGGGGAACAAAAAACCCCGCGCACACTTTTTCCTCATGGTGTCACAATCGCCATTTCCCCCTTAGTGTAACGAGGAAGCTATTGTGGTCAAGTGTTGGCTCTAGTTTCCGTCTTATTGTGTGGGTTTTGTTTGTAAAATTTTCAAAGCTAGTTTCTTCGGCGTGGGGAAATAAATATCGCAGGACTTTTTCTGTGGACATTTCGAAAAACACCACCCCCTCTTCACACAGACGTACACCAAAAGAAGAAATTCACGAATATTAAATCAAATACAATTACAAAAGAAAAACAAAAAGGCATAGTGTACTGAAAGTACTGCAAGCCATGCTTGCTTCCTTTGCGAATCAATATCTTTAGAAAATTCATCCGGTCGTCAACTTCTGCTGCATTTTTCAATTCTAATAGCAATAGATTGGGAAAAAGGGACTGGGCAAAAACTGTGACTGGCGTAAGTAATGTGCACATCACATACTTACCAATAACCTCCTGAATATTCCTAATCTTTCAGTTATCAGGGAGAAGATTTCATATAGTCCTGTGAGGTTACATTCATGGAAATTCGGGCTGCTTCGTAACTAGGGAAAGCGAGCTGCCATACAGTACGGCGCTAACCCAATGTTTTTGTTTTGTATTTGTTATTTTTCGAGCGCAACATTTATATCAAGTGTAAAGCCTGTCCTTAACTGGGCGATGTCGACTCCGCGAAGTATACTTCGCAAAGCTGGCCGCACACGGCTTTAGCACTGAGTTTTCGGTAAAAAGACTTCTCGAAGTCTATGCAAAGCTGGCCGCACACTGCTTTAGCACTGAGTTTTCGGTAAAAAGACTTCTCGAAGTCTATGCAAAGCTGGCCGCACACTGCTTTAGCACTGAGTTTTCGGTAAAAAGACTTCTCGAAGTCTATGCGAAGTCGACTTCGGGCTCAATTAAGGACGGGCTTAAACGGCTCGGGTGTGATTTGAATCCCTGAAATTTACTCTACATTTCACGCCTCGCCATAACCTTCATGTAAACCCCAGAGAAAACCGCCTACCGCCGCAAACCAGGCGAGGAGGACGAGGAGGTGCTGATCGGCAAGAGCGACGAGTACCTCAACGGACCCCTCAACCCCAACATGGAGTCCACCTACAACCCCTGGACACCCTGGTCCCCCTGCTCAGATTCCTGCGGGACGGGTAGTCGTAAGAGAACTCGCTGGTGCTCTGTCAGCTCCACTCCTTTGCCACCTTGCGAGGGCGAGGTCCAGCAGGTCCAGTTTTGCAACGTCTTTGTTTGTCCGGGTAAGTTTTGTTTGAAATAAACTGTGACCCCCCCAACAAAAAATCATTGCACCAATTTTCGTACCCCAACTTTCTATGCCATCAAATTTAAGGCATGCGATTTGGCTATTTGGCACGATAACGGGTGCAACAATTTTTTTTTCTCACAGTTTAGTTTATACAGAGACTGCTCGCTCTCTTTTTGACTCCAGACCGGAGATATACTATATACACCTGAAATGAAACTGCCTCAACAGATTCGTCACACGAAAGGATTGCATGCAACTTGCTATGTTCTGCTGCTATCAGTTATGCAGATGTACTCAGCATCGCTCACAGCAGCCTCCCTGCATCGGTTTTGATTGATGTGTTTCAATCCGGAGCGATGTATGAATGTAGAATTCATCTTTTATTTTTTCGGACTGAATGCAACTTGCCGCTTTCTGCATTAGAACATTGATATGTTCTGTAACACAGTGGCTGGTAGATGGGGTATGTGGATGCTATGGGCACCGCGTGGCATGATCTTCGACTTTGGCAAGGGCAAGATGCAGTGATGCAGGCAACGTAACAGCCCGCTCCCAGCTTGTATGTCAACTTTACCATACAAGCACTTACCCAATGCATGTTTCCTCCAGACCGGGGTTGGCAGATAGGGTGGATGTCTTTACGTTTCTCGACCTGAGGCGAGGACAAGACAAAGACTTCACCAATGCATGTTTCCTCCACATCGGGGTTGGCAGATAGGGTGGATGTCTTTATGTTTCTTGACCTGAGGCGAGGACAAGACAAAGACTTCACCAATGCATGTTTCCTCCACACCGGGGCTGGCAGATAGGGTGGATGTCTTTACGTTTCTCGACCTGTGGCGAGGACAAGACAAAGACTTCACCAATGCATGTTTCCTCCACACCGGGGCTGGCAGATAGGGTGGATGTCTTCATGTTTCTCGACCGGAGGCGAGGACAAGACAAAGACTTCACCAATGCATGTTTCCTCCACACCGGGGCTGGCAGATAGGGTGGATGTCTTTACGTTTCTCGACCTGTGGCGAGGACAAGACAAAGACTTCACCAATGCATGTTTCCTCCACACCGGGGCTGGCAGATAGGGTGGATGTCTTTCTGTTTCTCGACCTGAGGCGAGGACAAGACAAAGACTTCACCAATGCATGTTTCCTCCACACCGGGGCTGGCAGATAGGGTGGATGTCTTTATGTTTCTCGACCTGTGGCGAGGACAAGACAAAGACTTCACCAATGCATGTTTCCTCCATACCGGGGTTGGCAGATAGGGTGGATGTCTTTACGTTTCTCGACCTGTGGCGAGGACAAGACAAAGACTTCACCAATGCATGTTTCCTCCACACCGGGGCTGGCAGATAGGGTGGATGTCTATGTTTCTCGACCTGTGGCGAGGACAAGACAAAGACTTCACCAATGCATGTTTCCTCCACACCGGGGCTGGCAGATAGGGTGGATGTCTATGTTTCTCGACCTGTGGCGAGGACAAGACAAAGACTTCACCAATGCATGTTTCCTCCAGACCGGGGCTGGCAGATAGGGTGGATGTCTGTCTTTACGTTTCTCGACCTGAGGCTAGGACAAGACAAAGACTTCACCAATGCATGTTTCCTCCACACCGGGGCTGGCAGATAGGGTGGATGTCTTTATGCTTCTCGACCTGTGGCGAGGACAAGACAAAGACTTCACCAATGCATGTTTCTTCCACACCGGGGCTGGCAGATAGGGTGGATGTCTTTACGTTTCTCGACCTGTGGCGAGGACAAGACAAAGACTTCACCAATGCATGTTTCCTCCACACCGGGGCTGGCAGATAGGGTGGATGTCTTTATGTTTCTTGACCTGAGGCGAGGACAAGACAAAGACTTCACCAATTGCATGTTTCCTCCACACCGGGGCTGGCAGATAGGGTGGATGTCTTTAGGTTTCTCGACCTGTGGCGAGGACAAGACAAAGACTTCACCAATGCATGTTTCCTCCACACCGGGGCTGGCAGATAGGGTGGATGTCTTTGTTTCTCGACCTGTGGCGAGAACAAGACAAAGACTTCACCAATGCATGTTTCCTCCACACCGGGGCTGGCAGATAGGGTGGATGTCTTTATGTTTCTCGACCTGTGGCGAGGACAAGACAAAGACTTCACCAATGCATGTTTCCTCCACACCGGGGCTGGCAGATAGGGTGGATGTCTTTGTTTCTCGACCTGTGGCGAGCGAGGACAAGACAAAGACTTCACCAATGCATGTTTCCTCCACACCGGGGCTGGCAGATAGGGTGGATGTCTTTATGTTTCTCGACCGGAGGCGAGGACAAGACAAAGACTTCACCAATGCATGTTTCCTCCACACCGGGGCTGGCAGATAGGGTGGATGTCTTCATGTTTCTCGACCGGAGGCGAGGACAAGACAAAGACTTCACCAATGCATGTTTCCTCCACACCGGGGCTGGCAGATAGGGTGGATGTCTTCATGTTTCTCGACCTGAGGCGAGGACAAGACAAAGACTTCACCAATGCATGTTTCCTCCACACCGGGGCTGGCAGATAGGGTGGATGTCTTTACGTTTCTCGACCTGTGGCGAGGACAAGACAAAGACTTCACCAATGCATGTTTCCTCCACACCGGGGCTGGCAGATAGGGTGGATGTCTTTGTGTTTCTCGACCTGAGGCGAGGACAAGATCAGGGCTAAGGTGCACGAAGCGAAAGCGGATGAAACCTAAAGGGGTGAGAATAAACCGCGGGGTCTGATTCGTTGAAAATCACACCAAATCTCAATTTTAACCAATCCAGCACCGCGGCTGACTCTAACCCGATTGGTAACTTGGCACGAGAAAGTTACCAACCGGGTGGGAGTCAGCCGCGGTCTTTTATTGGTTGAAATTGAGATTAGTTGTGATTTCAACGAATCAGACGCCGCGGTTTGTTCTCTCCCGTTTGGTTGTCTCCCACTTTCGCTTCGTGCACCCCGGCCCAGGAGACAGCGGTAAAGGCAGCGCGACAGTTTTCCACCTGTTGAATTGGTTTTGTTTTACCATTCATGTTTTTCCTCTTCTCGTTCTTGGTTTTTTTTTTACAGTGGTTGGGGGATGGGGTGTGTGGATGCCATGGACACCATGTGCCGTGACCTGTGGCAAGGGCAAGAGACAGCGCTACAGGCAGTGCAACAACCCGCTGCCGGAGTACGGGGGGTCCTGTGACGGCGATGGCATGAGGGTGGAGACTTGTGAAATGGGCAACTGTCCCCGTGAGTATGCTGCTCTTGTAGATCCCGTGTGTGCAACAATAGCATTGAAGAAGTGTGTTCTCTTGTTCGTATGACAGTCAGACCAAGCTTGGAGGAAATGTTTGCTGTGCTGTAGCTTACCCACGTCATCGATCATCATTATGGAATGAGAAACTGAGCAGAATATGAGTTGAGTGTTACACAGTGACGATTTTGCAGTGCAAGGAATCAAACTCATTTGGGTTACGCTTGTTGATTCGGCTTGCTTATGGCAAAACTTATGTTCGGCGCTAAGATGGCATCAGTTACTATTACTGCCCTTTGCTATGCCCTACGCGAAAGTTTAAGGTTACATATCGACCTACGAAGTTACCCAAAGGTGGCAATGTCATTGATGTGTGTCACAGACCTTACACTTTGCGCAAAAATCAAAGCAACTCGACACTTGTTTTTTTACATTTAGTCAAGTTTTGACTAAATGTTTTAACATAGAGGGGGGAATCGAGACGAGGGTCGTGGTGTATGTGTGTGTGTGTGTGTGTGTGTGTGTGTGTGTGTGTGTGTGTGTGTGTGTGTGTGTGTGTGTGTGTGTGTGTGTGTGTGTGGAGCGATTCAGAGTAAACTACTGGACCGATCTTTATGAAATTTGACATGAGAGTTCCTGGGTATGAAATCCCCAGATTTTTTTTCATTTTTTCGATAAATGTCTTTGATGACGTCATATCCGGCATTTTGTAAAAGTTGAGGCGGCACTGTCACACCCTCATTTTTCAATCAAATTGATTGAAATTTTGGTCAAGCAGTCTTCGATGAAGGCCGGACTTTGGTATTGCATTTCAGCTTGGAGGCTTAAAAATTAATTGATGACTTTGGTCATTAAAAATCTGAAATTTGTAGTAAAATTGTTTTTTAATAAAACGATCCAAAATTACATTTATCGTATTCTTCATCATTTTCTGATTCCAAAAACATATAAATATGTTATATTCGTTTTTAGGAACAAGCTCTGAAAATTAAAAATATAAAAATTATGATTAAAATTAAATTTCCGAAATTGATTTAAAAACTATTTCATCTTATTCCTTGTCGGTTTCTGATTCCAAAAACATATAGATATGATATGTTTGGATTAAAAACACGTTCAGAGAGTTAAAAAGAATAGAGATATAGAAAAGCGTGCTATCCTCCTCAGCGCAACCGCTACCGCGCTTTTCTGGATTGTTAATTTCACTGCCTTTGCCACGAGCGGTGGACAGACGATGCTACGAGTGTACGGTCTTGCGGAAAAAATACAATGCGTTCAGTTTCATTCTGTGAGTTCGACTGAGCTTGACTAAATGTTGTATTTTTGCCTTACGCGACTTGTTTTTAACTTTTCTTTGCAATCATATTTGAATCCTTTGTGGCCGCACACGGCCTTTGGCATTACAAAGCACTCTTATTGTCACAGGAGTGGCCGGAGGCTCGTGGAGCAAGTGGACACAGTGGTCAGTATGCACAGTGACCTGTGGGGGAGGGGAACGAGCCAGGCAGCGGTCAAGGCAACGCTCCAACGGGCAGTCCAACGGCTTCTCGAGTTTCGGACAGCCGGGTTCACTACAACAAGACCAACAGGAAGCAGGCAGCAAGGAACGCTTGACCTGCAACGCGCAGCCGTGTCCAGGTCATTCATTCAATGTATCGATAGTTAGGCTTGTATATTTGTTGGGCAAGCTGCTGATCCTTGCATTTTTCAACGCGAGGTTCAAATACAGCGTCGATGATTGCCCATTACAGTTTTCTTCGTTTCGCGCTTTCCGTGTCCAGATCATATATTATATTTATCGAGAGTTATGCTTGTATATTTTTTTTTGACAAGCTGCTGATCCTTGCATTTTACAACGCGAGGTTCAAATAAAGCGTCGATGATTTCTTCGTCTCGCTCTTTTCGTGATCTTGGCTTAGTATCTTTTGCTTAAGAAGGCTTTTCTTTTAATGAGCAGGTTGTTTGAAAAAAGAGGTATCGTAAGAGATTTCAGTGGTCCTAGTAGGCAAAATGACTACTCAGTGCATGACCAAATAAAAACAAATTACAACGCTTATAAAGGAAACGTAAAGGTTCACATTCTTCAGACACCATATACGTGACATACGCAGCAGGGGCAAACCTTGAATTTAAATTAGAGACCTTCCAGATTTGTTCGTATGTGCACGTTTTTCACAGCTTCAATTGCAAGATTATGGGACGGGTAGAGCAGCGTTACCCTCCAGAGCTGTGTATGTTATGTACCAGGGGAAACCATGTTACGAAGTTGACGTTTCTTTACTTAACTGAGACAAATTAACCAAACATATTGATTTCATTAATACATACTGGTTCCATATACATCTTTGGCCTGCAGATAAAGAATTAGATATACTTGCACATTTTGTTTGTCTACGTTAAGTAAAGTACAAGGGTTTTAAAGTATGTCAACCTGTAAAATGGAAACCAAAGGTTGTGACATGGATTTGAACACTAAAATGTATATAAAAACAAGTCGCGTAAGGCGAAAATACAATATTTAGTCAAGTAGCTGTCGAACTCACAGAATGAAACTGAACGCAGCAAGACCGTATACTCGTAGCATCGTCACTCCACCGCCCGTGGCAAAGGCAGTGCCCGTGGAATTGACAAGAAGAGCGGGGTATTCGTTGCGCTAAGAAGGATAGCACGCTTTTCTGTACCTCTCTTCGTTTTAACTTTCTGAGCGTGTTTTTAATCCAAACATATCATATCTATATATTTTTGGAATCAGGAACCGACAAGGAATACGATGAAAGTGTTTTTAAATTGATTTCGAAAAAAAAAATTTGATAATAATTTTTATATATTTAATTTTCAGAGCTTGTTTTTAATCCAAATATAACATATTGATATGTTTTTGGAATCAGCAAATGATGAAGAATAAGATAAACGTAAATTTGGATCGTTTTATAAATTTTTAATTTTTTTTACAATTTTCAGATTTTTAATGACCAAAGTCATTAATTAATTTTTAAGCCACCAAGCTGAAATGCAATACCGAACCCCGGGCTTCGTCGAAGAGTACTTGACCAAAATTTCAACCAATTTGGTTGAAAAATGAGGGCGTGACAGTGCCGCCTCAACTTTCACGAAAAGCCGGATATGACGTCATCAAAGACATTTATCAAAAAAATGAAAAAAACGTTCGGGGATTTCATACCCAGGAACTCTCATGTCAAATTTCATAAAGATCGGTCCAGTAGTTTAGTCTGAATCGCTCTACACACACAGACACACATACACCACGACCCTCGTTTCGATTCCCCCTCGATGTTAAAATATTTAGTCAAAACTTGACTAAATATAAAAAGGAGACAAATATATAGACCATGTCTCTTCGTTGCTTGTCTGTATTTATACTGAAAAAAAGTGAAGAAATACATTCTAGTAGCCATTTAATACGTTATAATCATTTTAAGGACTGAAAATGCATGTCTTAAAATGGTACACAGCTCTGGAGAATAACCCATTATTCCTGCTTCTGCATGTGGGAAGATGATATATACAGTAGTACAGAACTGGACAATCTCTGTGCTTATCAGTGGACGGCAGCTGGGCGGAGTGGGCAGAGTGGTCACGCTGTTCTTCGCTGTGTGGACTGGGGAGGAGGACACGGGACCGGACATGCACTGACCCAGCCCCCATCTTTGCGGGCACCGCCTGCCTTGGGCCTGGCACCGATCTTGCCCACTGCTTCGCCGGACCCTGCAAAGGTGCCCGTGTGTTAATTCGTGGTGTCACGACCAGCGAAATGAAAGACATACAATACGTAGCTAAACGTTTTGTTTCAGTTGGTTTTTGTGTGTATATATGAATGTTAGAACGTGGAGCAGGCTGAAAGAGACAATAAGGAGGTCAAAAAGTAAGACATTTGAATAATCATATCTGTGAAGCTGTTGACGAGGTGGTAAGAAAAATGGCAAAATTGGCCGCTCAAACGCTATCAATGTCCCTCAGCTTTGTTTCAGTCCAAAACTGACGATTGACATTGATTTACATAGCTTGTGCTATGCAGTGGTTGTACAGTATACTACATAATGATAATCAGTCAAGTTTCTTTGGACGAAGGTGGCATATAATATTACTGTGGCGTGTGCATGTGTCCCTGCGCGAATGATCTAGTTCAGTCAACAATTCGTTTACTTGTATCGACACAGGTTCATCCTCATTGACTATCAATGCTTTGCTTATTCATGTCTAATTGTAGCTTTGCTTTGCAGACAGAACTATGAGCCGTAATTAGGCTCTTTGTTTTCATAATTAGGAATTAATGTAAACATGAATACGTAAACAGATATAAAACCACACACTCAAAACTCACACAAAAAACAACAACAAAACAACAACAACAACAACAACAAAACAACAACACAAGAAACCAAAAAAAACCAAGATTAAAAACAAAAAAAAACAAAAAAATCAAAACAACTTCAAAAACAACAACAAAACAACAACAACAACAACAACAACAAAACAACAACACAAGAAACCAAAAAAAACCAAGATTAAAAACAAAAAAAAACAAAAAAATCAAAACAACTTCAAAAACAACAACAGCTTAAAACAAAAACACACAAAAACCACAATAAACACAACAACAATAAGAAACAAGTCGCGTAAGGCGAAAATGCAACATTTAGTCAAGCTGTCGAACTCACAGAATGAAACTGAACGCACTGCAATTTTTCAGCAAGACCGTATACTCGAAGCATCGTCAGTCCACCGCTTGTGGCAAAGGCAGTGAAATTGACAAGAAGAGCGGGGTAGTAGTTGCGCTGAGAAGGATAGCACGCTTTTCTGTGCATCTCTTCGTTTTAACTTTCTGAGCGTGTTTTTAATCCAAACATATCATATCTATATGTTTTTGGAATCTGGAACCGACAAGGAATAAGATGAAAGTGTTCTAAAATTAATTTCGAAAATTTAATTTTGACCATAATTTTTATATTTTTAATTTTCAGAGCTTGTTTTTAATTCAAATATAACATATTTATATGTTTTTGGAATCAGGAAAAGATGAAGAATAAGACGAACGTACATTTGGATCGTTTTATAATCTTTATTTTTTTTTTACAATTTTCAGATTTTTAATGACCAAAGTCATTCATTAATTTTTAAGCCTCCAAGCTGAAATGCAATACCGAAGTCCGGCCTTTGTCGAAGATTGCTTGGCCAAAATTTCAATCAATTTGATTGAAAAATGAGGGTGTGACAGTGCCGCCTCAACTTTTACAAAAAGCCGGATATGACGTCATCAAAGACATTTATCGAAAAAATGAAAAAAAGTTCCGGGGATATCATTCCCAGGAACTCTCATGTAAAATTTCATAAAGATCGGTCCAGTAGTTTAGTCTGAATCGCTCTACACACACACACACACACACACACACACACACACACACACACACACACACACACACACACACACACACACATATATATATTCCACGACCCTCGTCTCGATTCCCCCTCTATGTTAAAACATTTAGTCAAAACTTGACTAAATGTAAAAACAAACGAAATCCGATGCATGCTTTCCAGACGCCGAGGATCGCGCCCTCCGCATGGGCCCCACGAGCTGGATCCGCTACGCCCCCCGCAATCGCCCCTCCCGCTTCCTTATGCTCTACCTGCACTTCAAGCCCATGGAACCCTCGGGCTCCCTCCTCCGCCGCTACCGCCAGTGCCGCAGCGTTTTTGACGATGAAGACGAGGACAAGGACGACAGCGTGGACGACGAGGACAAAGCCAACGACAACGCGGACCGCAAGGCCGATGCCGACGAGAAGTGCGAGTTTATGGTCAACCTGAAGCTGGAGCAGGCCGAGGTCATACTGTCCGCGCAGGTTAGAGGGGCCACGCTGGAGATCCGTTCCCCTGTCACTCTCTCAGTGAGTTTTTGTGTGTTTTTTTGGTGTTTGTTTTTTGACTCTCTTCTGGACTAGTATTGGATTGCATTTCTTGGAAGCTCAAAATGTGTTTCATACAAAAAGAGAATTACAATTGATATTTTAATAACAGATTCACCGGCCCCCGTAGCGCAGTGGTTAGCGCATCGGGCTGCGGGCCGGGAGGTCGTGGGTTCGAATCCCATCAGGGTCATGTGGGTTTTTCGGGCTACGGTCGGCTCCTACCCAGAGTGGAAATGCTATGGTTCCTATGGGAAGGCTGGGATCACACAGCCGAGTGTCATTCACTTAACGAATGCGACTTTGAGGGTCCTCAGGTTCTGTATACCTGACCAACACCGCAGGTGCGGCAGTTCTCGGGCCTGGTTGACGCCAGGATATATTATGACAGTAAGCGTAGAGTGCTGCCCTGTCACGTAGTCTCAAACCAAATTGGAAATCCAAAGCATCATCATTATAATCATCCTCATCTCATTAATCATCCAAAATATAAATTGTCCTTGCTCTTGTGGCCCTTCATGCCCGGAGCTCTCATGGTGACCTTGGTCTCAGTGCTGTTCGATCCTTCGATCCTTCCCTGAATAGTAGTTCTGCTGTCAGTCTTCAACGTGTGACGGGGTCGACGGAGGGACGTGGTGGCGGTCTGGCTCCGCGACTTAAAGGCCAACATCCGCGGGAATTTTTCTCCTGGAGCGACCTAAACTTGAACCCGTCTGTTTACTTCGTGTTGCACGCAAAAATTGAGCGACTTCCTTGCCGCGTGGATTGACGAAGCTGTTTTATACTCGTGACTGAAAACACTGCAGTGCGTGCAGTTTTATTCTGTGGGTTCGACAGATTGACTAAATGTTGTAATTTCGCTTTCACGAATCAGGAACCGACAAGGAATAAGATGAAAGTGTTTTTAAATTGATTTCGACAATTTAATTTTGATAATAATTTTTATATTTTTAATTTTCAGAGCTTGTTTTTAATCCAAATATAACATATTTATATGTTTTTGGAATCAGAAAATGATGGAAAATAAGATGAACGTAAATTTGAATCGTTTTATACATTTTTTTTTTTTTACAATTTTCAGATTTTTAATGACCAAAGTCATTAATTAATTTTTAAGCCACCAAGCTGAAATGCAATACCGAAGTCCGGGCTTCGTCGAAGATTACTTGACCAAAATTTCAACCAATTTGGTTGAAAAATGAGAGCGTGACAGTGCCGCCTCAACTTTCACGAAAAGCCGGATATGACGTCATCAAAGACATTTCTCCAAAAAAAGAAAAACCGTTCAGGGATATCAATCCCAGGAACTCTCATGGAAAATTTCATAAAGATCGGTCCAGTAGTTTGGTCTCAATCGCTCTACACACCATATATCCGGCTTTTCGTGAAAGTTGAGGCGGCACTGTCACGCTCTCATTTTTCAATCAAATTGGTTGAAATTTTGGTCAAGTAAAAAAAATTTTTTTATAAAACGATTCAAATTTACGTTCATCTTATTCTCCATCATTTTCTGATTCCAAAAACATATAAATATGTTATATTTGGATTAAAAACAAGCTCTGAAAATTAAAAATATAAAAATTATTATCAAAATTAAATTGTCGAAATCAATTTAAAAACACTTTCATCTTATTCCTTGTCGGTTCCGGATTCCAAAAACATATAGATATGATATGTTTCGATTAAAAACACGCTCAGAAAGTTAAAACGAAGAGAGGTACAGAAAAGCGTGCTATCCTTCTCAGCTCAAGTACTACCCCGCTCTTCTTGTCAATTTCACTGCCTTTGCCATGAGCGGTGGACTGACGATGCTACGAGTATACCTCACGCCGGAACCTCGGCTGTACCCGCGGATAACCGCAGGCTCTGCAGACTGTTCACCGCAGACAGAAATTGTCAACACGAGTGGTGAGTGTCTGCAAAAAATCGTCTCTGCTTTCTCTAAAATGACATATCATTACACAACTATTGTTTGTACTTCAACCTAAGGTATTATAGCACCCTACCATCGATTTAATTTTTTCCTTTCGTTCGTATGTGAAGGCTGAGCTTCGAGTATTTGTGCATTTCTTGTAAAAAGTGCCAAAATTCTGACTTTACACATTTATTACGGAAATCCAAGCTTATTAAACAAGTTGCAGAAGTCAGAATTTTGGCACTTTTTACAGGAAATCCACAAATACTCGAAGCTCAGCCTTCACATACGAACGAAAGGAAAAAATTAAATCGATGATAGGGTGCTATAATACCTTAGGTTGAAGTACAAACAATAGTTTTGTAATGATATGTCATTTTAGAGAAAGCAGAGACGATTTTGTGCAGACACTCACCACTCGTGTTGACAATTTCTGTCTGCGGTGAACAGCCTGCAGAGCCTGCGGTTATCCGCGGGTACAGCCGAGGTTCCGGCGTGTATACGGTCTTGCTGAAAAATTGCATTGCGTTCCGTTTCATTCTGTGAGTTCGACAGCTACTTGACTAAATGTTGTATTTTCGCCTTACGCGACTTGTTTTTATATTTAGTCAAGTTTTGACTAAATATTTTAACATCGAGGGGGAATCGAAACGAGGGTATGGTGTATGTGCGTCTGTCTGTCTGTGTGTGTGTGTAGAGCGATTCAGACTAAACTACTGGACCGATCTTTATGAAATTTGACATGAGAGTTCCTGGGTATGAAATCCCCGAACGTTTTTTTCATTTTTTTGATAAATGTCTTTGATGACGTCATATCCGGCTTTTCGTGAAAGTTGAGGCGGCACTGTCACGCCCTCATTTTTCAACCAAATTGGTTGAAATTTTGGTCAAGTAATCTTCGACGAAGCCCGGGGTTCGGTATTGCATTTCAGCTTGGTGGCTTAAAAATTAATTAATGACTTTGGTCATTAAAAATCGGAAAATTGTAAAAAAAAATAAAAATTTATAAAACGATCCAAATTTACGTTTATCTTATTCTCCATCATTTGCTGATTCCAAAAACATATAAATATGTTATATTCGGATTAAAAACAAGCTCTGAAAATTAAATATATAAAAATTATTATCAAATTTTTTTTTTCGAAATCGTTTTAAAAACACTTTCATCTTATTCCTTGTCGGTTCCTGATTCCAAAAACATATAGATATGATATGTTTGGATTAAAAACACGCTCAGAAAGTTAAAACGAAGAGAGGTACAGAAAAGCGTGCTATGCAGCATAGCGTAACCACTACCCCGCTCTTCTTGTCAATTTCACTGCCTATGCCGTGAGCGGTGGACCACGAGTATACGGTCTTGCTGCGTTGCATTGCGTTCAGTTTCATTCTGTGAGTTCGACAGCTACTTGACTAAATATTGTATTTTCGCCTTACGCGACTTGTTTCTTTTGTACATTCTCAGCAGAATTCTTTTAGTTCAACCCAATGTACTGCCCAGATAACATCTTGTTTACTGTCGGCGTTGTTTTCATGCATTGTACCACGTTCTATGATGTTTTGGATACATAAATAACAAGTCGCGTGAAGCGAAATTATGAAAAACGCTGGCGCTGGACCCGAGTACTCTTCAGACTGGCTCGCTCCCCCCAGTATGAAAGTTTTTGTCTTGTGCACGTGGATTAAAAAAAAAATTAAATTTTTTTTAATTTATTTTACACAATTAAAAAAATTATTAGAGTAAAATAAAACATTAAAACGTTCATAATAAACAATAGTAAACAAGAATTAAAAAAAAAACCACAAAAAAACATAGACCACACATGCCAGGAATCGAACCCGGATCACTTTGGCCATAGGCGGACGTGCTACGACAACTTTACTAGAGGTGTGCGTTTGAATTAGTCAGGTCGTCATTTCCCGATTTTGACCTTAACCCCTCAAAAAATACCTCGGAGAATGTTTTGACTGTTTTGAACTCTGTGATGTCTGTAGATTACAGATCCGACGGATGACACCCTGTCATCCTTGGGCATTTTGATGTATTCAAGATGGCGGACAAGATGGATTCCAGACTGCAAAATAGTCGAAACTGCATGCTATAAACTAGCAGAACTGTATTTATTTATGTTTTCCGGGAGATAAAACGGGAGTTAATATGCATAACAACAGTTACATGATTAGCAGACACTATAACCTGAATGGCTAGTCTGTTGAGGGACCGTTAAAACTGGTTAACGGAGCATGATGATATAGTTAGTTTTAGCAATATATTTTTTCAGTTACAGCTAATGGTTTAAGCTTATATGTGTTGTGGGCTTTGATTACTGTTGCACTTTGCTTGACCTTCATCGCATTTCAAGGTCATATGAATGTCAAATGTTCATTCAAATGATAAAGGATTATACTATTTTTGAAGATAAAATGACGAAATGTGTTCATCTTCTTAAAACTTGCCATGAATAAAAACGTTCACCAACACTGAAGGTCACACGTTTTCAAGGTCAAACAATTTCAAGGTCATATATTTTAATGTCTGCAAAACCATCACTTAGCACGTGCATCACTACACAGATCACTGTCAAGAAGGCGAAGCTGAGATTGTATGGCCATGTAACAAGAACAGGCGGGATCTCCAAGACCATCTTACAGGGTCACACCGGTGACACTGTGACGGTTCCCCTACGCTTTGTGTTCGGTGCCCTGACCCTTTGTGTTCGGTTCCCACTCGGTTCCCACACGCCACAATTCGCGGACAAAACATCCATTTATGGTAGTATTACGTAATGTTGCTCTCTGAGAATGGTCTTGTTAGATCTGTGAGTGTTTACACTACATGCCTAGGTGCTGTTGGATTGAAGGTTTTTGATATTTTAGCCGTTATTAGGTAGAATGCCTTCCACTTTACTGCAAAACTGCACAATTCGTAGCATCGGCAAGAAATATCCTACCAAAAAATGCCTGTTTGGAACTGTCGTTGGTCCAGCAAAAAGTTCAACATGTCTGTAGCAGACAGTCCAAGTTTCAAGATTGTAGGGCCATCCAAACAGCCGTAATAATAAAAACAACAAAAGTAGTCAGTGAAATTGGCTGTGTTCGGTCCCCACACACTTTTGTGACGTAGGCGTGACGGTTCCCATAATTCATTGTGTCGGTCCCCACTTTCTGTGTCGGACCCCACTTTCGACCTAATTTCTCTGTGACGGACCCCACAACCAGCCTATTTTGTGTCGGTCCCCACACCTTCTTGGATTTATGACTTGCCGGTTACTTGTATCATTGTATTCATTGAATCTAATTGTCTCGGAGTTATTTTTCAGCAAAAACCGGCAAGGCAGCACCTTTTGTGATACATAGTAAGTCAGATGACATCAGTATGTGTGTGTGTGTGTGTGTGTGTGTGTGTGTGTGTGTGTGTGTGTGTGTGTGTGTGTGTGTGTGAGAGAGAGAGAGAGAGAGAGAGAGAGAGAGAGAGAGAGGGAGAGAGAGAGGGAGAGAGAGAGAGAGAGAGAGAGAGATTGACACCTTTCCAGATCACTCCGGTTATGCGACACTACCGCGAGCGTCACTACCGCGTGTCACACTACGGCGAGTACGACACTACCGCGTGTAACACTACCGCGTGTCACACTACCGCGAGTACGACACTACCGCGAGTATAACACTGCCGCGTGTCACACTACCGCGCGTACCACAACCGCGAGTACCATAACCGTAGAGAGAACGCATGCAAACTTACTTCTTGTGAGTTTGTGTTCTAACGGCTTTGATTGGAAGCAACCCATTCTATATGTATTCTGATAGTGTGTTCTGATCGTTTTGAGTTCTTGGTTAGCATGACAAACATTGAATTAGTGTTCAGAGAACAGACCAGGCCTTTTTGTTTTATATTTCAAGGAAACATTTCAACCTTTGCCTTCAGCCATGGAAGTCATAAAATGACACGCGGTAATGTTATACTCGCGGTAGTGTGACACGCGGTAGTGTTATACTCGCGGTAGTGTCGTACTCGCGGTAGTGTCGTACTCGCGGTAAGTTCTGTTTCCGTACCCGCGACAGCGGCAGCGACAAAAGAAAACGCGCGCAAACGCGTGACGTGTTTCCGTACTTGCGTTTTAAACATGCGGTAAAATCTGTAAACTCCCGCGTTGCCGCGCGACAACGCGAAAAAATCGCTTCAGGACCCTTTCAAAAAAATCGCGTCGCTTGCCGCTTGTCGCGCCGCTAACGCGTCGCGCGTGTGGAAACACTCCTGGTCATTTTCTATGTGCTTGATTTTCGTCGTACCGCTGGAAAAACGCTGTCGCGGGTACGGAAACACAACTTTAGTGTGAGACGCGGTAGTGGTACTCGCGGTAGTGACGCTCGCGGTAGTGACCAGCACCCGATCACTCCACATAAACGCTGGTTCTGGTTGCATTGTGCCGCTGACATACAGCTAATAGGATTTTTACACCCCCGGTATAGGGGTGTGTATAGGTTTCACTCGATGTGTTTGTGTTCGCAAGTAGATCTCAAGAATGAACGGACCGATCGTCACCAAACTTGGTGAACAGGTTCTATACATTCCTGAGACGGTCCTTACAAAAAGTGGGACCAGTCAAACACACGGTTAGGGAGTTATTGGTGGATTAAAATTATACAAGGCCTGGTATAGACGGACACCTCCGTTGGTCAAAGGGAAATAACCATTCTCACTGCCACCAACTGAGAAGGTTATTTCCCTTTGACGGGGGTGTAGTTCCTATCGGAGGAATTTCTTGTTTTAATCCTTTTGTGGTATTGCTGATGATGCTGAACATGTATTTTACTAGTTTACCAATATGTATCTTTGACCCTGATAGCCTACGAAAACCGAGCAATCATGGCCCAACATTGGCCCAATGCTGAATTTATTGGCGCGGTGTTGAGCCTTAGTCGGGCCGTTGTCGTAGGCTGTCAGGGTTTATGTAGCCTTGTTCCATTGTATTCTGACTGTCATAAAGTAATTAATTTTAAGAGAAAGCAGTCATGAACACAAGGAGCTGGGAAAAGTTGCCTCTTACAACAAGCGTGGATAAAGACACATACTTGACATAGGCAAGTACTCTTTTTTTTTTCAATCACCACTAGAAGTCCCTGGGCAGCATTTTGCTCTGAAAACTGAATCTCACATACGACAGGTGGATCTTTTATTTTAAAAATGTGCCAAATTGCATATCTCCAAGGCCGTAAGACTAAGAGTAGATATTGGGAAGGCCAGTTCAAGAAGGTGTGGGTGGATCAACACATAATTTGCTGGTATACTGGGAACCGTCCCAGAGATAAATAATGTTATATATTATTTGTGGCATAAACTAATAAAGTTACTCTCTCTCTCTCTCTCTCTCTCTCTCTCTCTCTCTCTCTCTCTCTCACACACACACACACACACACACACACACACACACACACACACACACATACTGATGTCATCTGACTTACTTGGTATCACAAAAGGTGCTGCCTTGCCGGATTTTGCTGAAAAATAACTCCGAGACAATTAGATTCAATGAATACAATGATACAAGTAACCGGCAAGTCATAAATCCAAGAAGGTGTGGGGACCGACACAAAATAGGCTGGTTGTGGGGTCCGTCACAGAGAAATTAGGTCGAAAGTGGGGTCCGACACAGAAAGTGGGGACCGACACAATGAATTATGGGAACCGTCACGCCTACGTCACAAAAGTGTGTGGGGACCGAACACAGCCAATTTCACTGACTACTGTTGTTGTTTTTATTATTACGGCTGTTTGGATGGCCCTACAATCTTGAAACTTGGGCTGTCTGCTACAGACATGTTGAACTTTTTGCTGGACCAACGAAAGTTCCAAGCAGGAATTTTTTGGTAGGATATTTCTTGCCGATGCTACGAATTATGCAGTTTTGCAGTAAAGTGGAAGGCATTCTACCTAATAACGGCTAAAATATCAAAAACCTTCAATCCAACAGCACCTAGGCATGTAGTGTAAACACTCACAGATCTAACAAGACCATTCTCAGAGAGCAACATTGCGTAATACTACCATAAATGGATGTTTTGTCCGCGAATTGTGGCGTGTGGGAACCGAGTGGGAACCGAACACAAAGGGTCAGGGCACCGAACACAAAGCGTAGGGGAACCGTCACAGTGTCACCGGTGTGAGGGTATGGTGCGCGGAAAGAGAAGATATCAAAGACAAATGAACAGAGGGACAGATATCATTACAGAGTGGATTGGGAAATGTTTTGCATCTTCCCAAAAATTGCTCACAGCCGCCAGAGGTGGAGACCGCTTATGAAGCGCTCGTCGTTTAAGTGACCCTACCATCCTGGTGGGTTCCAGAATCGATCAATGAGTGCCTTGGTCGGTGAGCAAGCAGAGAGCAACTTAAATCCTGGAAAAGTGGCTGTAATACCCAGAATAACTTAAAGTTATCTTGTGATCGAAGATCTAGTCAGGTGAGGAATGTATACATCAGACGAAAGGCCTTGTAAGGTGTCACAGCGCCAAGCGATTCGGCATATGAAATCCCTTTAGACACCATATACACAGTGTTGTGTCAGTTAGTGACGCCCCGAGGAGGTGGATTAGGCGTCATGTCAAGAGGCTAAACCTGATGTACCATGTCTCACATACAAAAGACCTCTATCTCATAACGTAAAGGTCATGGCGACGAACCAGGGATACTGGTTAGTATGCACTTTACCTCGCCGATGACCACACAGGATGATGTGTAGTTTACCACTCCAGATGACCAGGCGGGATGACCACGCTGGTTTACCATACAAGATGACATGGTCATGCAGTGAGTTTTCAGTTTGAGGGCAGCCACCATCGATCCTTTTTTCAATTGCCAAAATGGTAGCGGATGACTATGCCTGATGACCAATAAATGACAACGCCCGATGATTACGCTGGATGTCATGTAGATTACCAGTACGGGTGACCGGTGAGAATTGCCAGTGCGGATGACCAGTGTGGATGACCTGTGCAGATGACCATGAAGGATGACCAGTGCAGATAACCAGTGCGGATTACCGGTGCGGATGTCCAATGCAGATGATCATGAAAAATGACCAGTGCGGATGACGGGTGCGGATGATTAGTGCGGATGACCAGTGCAGATTATCATGAACGATGACTAGTGCAGATGACCAGTGCAGATGATCATGAAGGATGACCTGTGCGGATGACCGCAAAGGATGACCAGTTTGGATGACCGATGCGGATGATCACAAAAGGATGACCAGTGCAGATGACCGCAAAGGATGACCAGTTTGGATGACCGATCCAGATGACCAGTGCGGGTGACCGGTGAAGGTGACTGTTGCACATGCCCAGTGCGGATGACTACGATGGATGACCAGTGCGGATTTGTGCAATTTCCAAGGAGTAGACATCGACATAAGATGGCACACGCATATTGACCGACTGCGCAACCACAGCATGCTGTTGCACATGGTAAATTTCTCCACAGCCACACTTCAAAATTAGCATGACTTCAGTTGGTGTAGGTTCTACTCCAGGCGGTTTTCTGCCCATCCTACAACCACCCGAAGTCAACTGGATCAAGATTTGGAAGATCCCCGTAGAATTGCAATTACAGCCCTTTTCAGATGGACGTTCAGAAATGGGCTGATGTGGGCGGTAGTTTTTGATTTATGTGGACTGGTGCTTGGAGGTTCTAGCTAGCCAGGTTTCATATCTCTCACGTGATATGTTGTTTGAGATTGTGCACCTGTAGCACTCGCTTACAAGACTTCACTGATTTTCACGCATGGATCTTCTGCAGAGAAATCAAGCACTCCTACGAGCACACTGGTTAATGAACAGCTGTCACCAGATGGCATACGCTTCCATCTAAATTAGCTCTATCGTCTGGTAAACAATCAAATCGGAGAAAACTAGTCTCTCACGATGTTCTTTGATCATCGCCCGCCATTTTGTAAGATCAATTTACAAGTTTTATCTTCGACAGTGAAACCTGTGCTTTGGAACACCATACGCACTAATCGCAAGTCCACGAATAACACAGGTTTCACATCTTCTCAGCCTGGATGTAATTCCATGCACACTCATGTGTAAATTGTTTCCATTTAGCAGAATGAAACACGTCAAATGCCTTTGTTTTTTGTCTTGGAAGAGGAGCTCAAGTACGGACACGGACAACACTACAGGCCATACTGTACGTGTC
>NC_090246.1:94199014-94224014 GCF_037325665.1 Littorina saxatilis
CTTTCTGTTACGTAAACCACTTTCGATAGCGTTTCGCATGAAGAAAACGGGTCGTTTCTTATCGCTTTCAGTTTCGTTTTAAGGCAAATCCCTTCTGATAGAATATAGACCCATTAGAAAATAATTTCGGAGCTATGTCAAGGCATGTGCATTACATCATTACAAGCGTTATGTCTTTAGTAGACGTGCATCTTAGACGTGAAAAGGGCAAACAAAAACAATCGCCTAACGAAAAATCAACACACACATACACACACACACGCACGCATGCACGCACACACGCGCGCACGTACGCACGCACACACGCACGCACGCACTCACGCACCCACGTAGGCACGCACTCACGCACGTACGCACGCACGGCACGCACGCACGCAAGCACCCACACACACACACACACACACACACACACACACACACACACGCACACGAAAAGCAAAAACACAAAACAACAACAAAATACGAACACCAACCAACGAACCAACCATGCGACTAATACCCCCCGCCCCCCCCCCCCCCCCCTCCCCTAATTAGAAGAAGAAAAAAAAGGCATATCCCATGTAATATGTTGGTAATATAAAGTGCACAAAGTCTGCCAAATTGGCCAAGTTCAAAGTTCCATGGACATGATTGTCTTTTCAAGTTAAATTGTGAAGGCCTACTCTGTTGTTTTTGTGTGCAGCTTCTTCAATCTGTACAACAAATGTTTTGGCAAGTAAGTCATAGTCACTGTGTCAGCTTAATGTTTGACTTGCTATAATTTACTGACGCTTTTCTACTTCGGTGTGTCAAGGCGTCTTTTAATCCACACTTTGCACCAATATGCCTGTAGATATCCGTCTTTCTCTCTTTGTCTGTCTCTCTGTTACCCTGTGTGTGTATCTCGCCTTCCTCTTCTCTCTCTATCTCTCCCCCTCTCTCTCCGAGTATCGCCCCCTATCTCACCCCCAATCTCAGTGTGTGTGTGTGTGTGTGTGTGTGTGTGTGTGTGTGTGTGTGTGTGTGAGTGTCACGGTGTGTGTGTGTGAGAGAGAGAGAGAGAGAGAGAGAGAGAGAGAGAGAGAGAGAGAGAGAGAGAGAGAGAGAGAGTGTGTGTGTGAGAGAGAGAGAGAGAGAGAGAGAGAGAGAGAGAGAGAGAGAGAGAGAGAGAGAGAGAGAGAGAGAGACGCTTGCAGTGAAGATTTAGTCCAGGTTTTCAGGGAGTGTTGATGGTAAGGACGCCTGAACAAATAATCTTGACTGACTCGATAAGACATTTCGGGAATTTCCGAAGGCAATAGTAATTTGACCTTGAGCCGGATACTCATATTGAAAAGACATTATTGCTGCATTACACAAACAGGGTAAAAGTTAAGGTTGTAGCATAAGCAAAAACTATGCATTACACAAACAGGGTAACATTGAGGTTGCCGCATCAGCAATAAAGGCCTAGGCCATGTCAGAAAGGTCAAATTGGGACCTGGAGAAATACTTCAGAACGGGATTTCCACAAATCATCTCAGTCCGAAGATTTGGTATGCAAAGGAAGGGGAATATTTGCGTGGGGAAACACAACGCATTTATTCGTGCACTTTCCGGTGCATTAGTTTATGCACATACTTTTGTTTGGGGAGGGTCCATTTTTGTGAACAAGACAGGTATTTGCCGACGTGTCGCTGATACCAGTTTTACAGCATATTTGTGTGAGCAAGTTCTCTTTTACTCGTGAAACTGATAACGGTTACCACACGATGTTCATGTTGTCAAACTGAACGCCCACACCACCCACGCGCACGTTTAGCTTCGGCCGCTTGAGTGATGAAGGTTTTAATTAACCAAGTGTATATTCGAGATGAAGACAGTTTTTACCCAGTCCGAGTCTACCGTTATTTTGTTCGCACATCTTAAAGAAAGAATGAAGAACAGAAGAAGAAAGAGAGACTTGAAATAAAGAAACAAACAAACAAAAAAAGAAGGAGCAGATGAAGAAAGGAAGGATCGCAGAAACAAACAAACACACAAACAAACAAACAAACAAACAACCACACAAACAAGTAAACAACCACACAAACAAACAAACAAACAAACAAACAACCACACAAACAAGTAAACAACCACACAAACAAACAAACAAACAAACAAACAACCACACAAACAAGTAAACAACCACACAAACAAACAAACAAACAAACAAACAAACAAACAAACAACCACACAAACAAGTAAACAACCACACAAACAAACAAACAAACAAACAAACAAACAAACAAACAACCACACAAACAAGTAAACAACCACACAAACAAACAAACAAACAAACAAACAAACAAACAACCACACAAACAAGTAAACAACCACACAAACAAACAAAAACAAGTAAACAAACAAACAAACAAACAAGTAAACACACAAGTAAACAAACAAACAAACAAACAAACAAACAAACAAACAAACAAACAACCACACAAACAAGTAAACAACCACACAAACAAACAAACAAACAAACAAACAACCACACAAACAAGTAAACAACCACACAAACAAACAAACAAACAAACAAACAAACAAACAAACAACCACACAAACAAGTAAACAAAGGAACAAAGAGACAAAAACACAAACACTGAATAAGACAAAAGAGAAAATCAGCGTCCACAAGTTGAGCAAAACTACCACTTCGAAAGAGAAAAAAAAAGAAATTCCTCCGATAGGAAAAACACCCCCGTCAAAGCGACAAAGGGAAATAACCTTCTCAGTTGGTGGCAGTGAGAATGGGTATTTCCCTTTGACCAACGGGGGTGTGCCTCTATAAGTCCTTGTATAATTTTAATCCACCAATAACTCCCTAACCGTGTGTTTGACTGGTCCCAATTTTTGTAAGGACCGTCTGAGGAATGTATAGAACCTGTTCACGAAGTTTGGTGACGATCGGTCCGTTCATTCTTGAGATCTACTTGCGAACACAAACACACAAACAAACACACAAACAAACACATCGAGTGAAACCTATACACACCCCTATACCGGGGGTGTAAAAAGTCGCGTAAGGCGAAAATACAACATTTACTCAAGCTGTCGAACTCACAGAATGAAACTGAACGCAATGCAATTTTTCAGCAAGACCGTATACTCGTAGCATCGTCAGTCCACCGCTCGTGGCAAAGGCAGTGAAATTAAAAAGAAGAGCGGGGTAGTAAGTTGCGCTGAGAAGGATAGCACGCTTTTCTGTACCTCTCTTCGTTTTAACTTTCTGAGCGTGTTTTTAATCCAAACATATCATATCTATATGTTTTTGGAATCAGAAAATGATGAAAAATAAGATGAACGTAAATTTGGATCGTTTTATAAATTTTTATTTTTTTTTTACAATTTTCAGATTTTTGAGTCACTTGAGAAAAAGTGACTCTATGTAATCGGTCAGTGTTAGTCTGTCCGGCCGGCCGGCCGTCCGGCCGGCCGTCCGTAGACACCACCTTAACGTTGGACTTTTCTCGGAAACTATCAAAGCGATCGGGCTCATATTTTGTTTAGTCGTGACCTCCAATGACCTCTACACTTTAACGATGGTTTCGTTGACCTTTCACCTTTTTCAAGGTCACAGGTCAGCGTCAAAGGAAAAATTAGACATACACCACCTTAACGTTGGACTTTTCTCGGAAACTATCAAAGCGATCGGGCTCATATTTTGTTTAGTCGTGACCTCCAATGACCTCTACACTTTAACGATGGTTTCGTTGACCTTTGACCTTTTTCAAGGTCACAGGTCAGCGTCAAAGGAAAAATTAGACATTTTATATCTTTGACAAAGTTCATCGGATGTGATTGAAACTTTGTAGGATTATTCTTTACATCAAAGTATTTACATCTGTAGCCTTTTACGAACGTTATCAGAAAAACAAGGGAGATAACTAGCCTTTTCTGTTCGGCAACACACAACTTAACGTTGGGCTTTTCTCGGAAACTATAAAAGTGACCGGGCTCAAATTTTATGTGAACGTGACTCATTGTGTTGTGAATAGCAATTTCTTCCTGTCCATCTGATGCCTCATATAATATTCAGAACTGCGAAAGTGACTCGATCGAGCGTTTGCTCTTCTTGTTAATGACCAAAGTCATTAATTAATTTTTAAGCCACCAAGCTGAAATGCAATACCGAAGTCCGGCCTTCGTCGAAGATTGCTTGGCCAAAATTTCAATCAATTTGATTGAAAATGAGGGTGTCACAGTGCCGCCTCAACTTTTACAAAAAGCCGGATATGACGTCATCGAAGGTATTTATCGAAAAAAAACATATCTGGGGATATCATTCCCAGGAACTCTCATGTAAAATTTCATAAAGATCGGTCCAGTAGTTTGGTCTGAATCGCTCTACACACACACACGTTCAGACACACACACACACACATATACACCACGACCCTCGTCTCGATTCCCCCTCTATGTTAAAACATTTAGTCAAAACTTGACTAAATGTAAAAAGAATAAAATTAAAAACAACATGTTTTCTCCCATTTGCTCATTAGCAGTAACAATCTACGTCGAAACATTTGCTTTGCTAGGTTCTTTGAGGCGGCACCAGTGCGCATTAGTAAATTATGTAGTGACAAGATAGGGCGTTCGTTATTTTCGTGTTCAATGTATGTTGATAGCCACGTTCAACCCGCACAATGCAACAAAGTTCAGTATGGATTGGGTCGCCATAAAGTTGAATGTCTACTGCAAAGAATACCGTTCGGATTTTTTTCGGATACCTTCCTTCCATTATAATAGATCCCGTACACCAGTAGAGATTTGTCCAGGCTTTTGCACGTTAGAAAATAGGGCGGGGATGTAGCTCAGTCGGTAGCGCGCTGGATTTGTATCGAGTTGGCCGCTGTCAGCGTGAGTTCGTCCCCACGTTCGGCGAGAGATTTATTTCTCAGAGTCAACTTTGTGTGCAGACTCTCCTCGGTGTCCGAACACCCCCGTGTGTACACGCAAGCACAAGACCAAGTGCGCACGAAAAAGATCCTGTAATCCATGTCAGAGTTCGGTGGGTTATAGAAACACGAAAATAACCAGCATGCTTCCTCCGAAAACGGCGTATGGCTGCCTAAATGGCGGGGTAAAAAACGGTCATACACGTAAAATTCCACTCGTTCAAAAAACACGAGTGTACGTGGGAGTTTCAGCCCACGAACGCAGGAAAAGAAGGAGAAGAAGAAGAAGCACGTCAGAACATCAACAGCATATCAGTTTCCTGTGCAGCATGAGAATACCATGATGAATTATTTTCTTAAATTGACATACGTGTCAGCAAGGAAAGTAAGTCAGCAACCTAAAATAAAATAAAATAATAATAATAAAAAAAATCCCATTCTGCATAGAAAACAGCTAGCCAGACTGTAAAATTGTGGAATGCGATGAAATAAAAGAAGCGCGTGCAAAATCAAAGGGATCTGTAATGGTATAGCAGAGAAGTCGTTAAAGTACCAATGATTGCTTCCGCCCTTCCTATCAGGATCCATTACAGAGATGGCGGGGTATGATGTCATCTTAGTGTATGATGTCAATGCAGTATTTGAACACGCATGATTGGTTGATTGTTGACCTTTTGTCCAAAACTACCCAATGAGTCAGGCATGCCCAACAAACACTGTCATGTCCTTTCTTACTTCTAAAATAAGAACGCATAACCAGAACTGACCCTGACCCCGACTTTACAGTTGTGTAAGCTGTCATTGTCAAGAAGGGAGGCGGCAGCAAGGAGTATAGAACAGATTTAGCCCGAAAAAAACACGCTCAAACAAACACTGACAACAAACCAACGACCAAAACCCCAACAAGTAACACACCCAAACAAAGCGCCTTCCTGTAGGTTGCTGAGCAGTGCGTGACTCAGTGCCCAAACTGCAAGGTGGCCAGTTATGTGACAAGAAACGCATACAAATTTAAATGCTTGCACGAACAGGACCTGTTTCAAACAGTGGCTGTCAGAGGGCTTTAAGTGATGGGGAATGGGAAAACTAAAATGATACACCTCTTATCCGTGTGAGCGTTAGACGAATGGGGAATGATCGAATGATACTGCCCTTTTTGACTCACATGCGAAGCAAAAGTGAGTCTATGTACTCACCCGAGTCGTCCGTCCGTCCGTCCGGCCGGCCGTCCGGCCGTCCGGCCGTCCGGAAAACTTTAACGTTGGATATTTCTTGGACACTATTCAGTCTATCAGTACCAAATTTGGCAAGATGGTGTATGATGACAAGGCCCCAAAAAACATACATAGCATCTTGACCTTGCTTCAAGGTCAAGGTCGCAGGGGCCATAAATGTTGCCTAAAAAACAGCTATTTTTCACATTTTTCCCATTTTCTCTGAAGTTTTTGAGATTCAATACCTCACCTATATATGATATATAGGGCAAAGTAAGCCCCATCTTTTGATACCAGTTTGGTTTACCTTGCTTCAAGGTCAAGGTCACAGGAGCTCTTCAAAGTTGGATTGTATACATATTTTGAAGTGACCTTGACCCTGAACTATGGAAGATAACTGTTTCAAACTTAAAAATTATGTGGGGCACATGTTATGCTTTCATCATGAGACACATTTGGTCACATATGATCAAGGTCAAGGTCACTTTGACCCTTATGAAATGTGACCAAAATAAGGTAGTGAACCACTAAAAGTGACCATATCTCATGGTAGAAAGAGCCAATAAGCACCATTGTACTTCCTATGTCTTGAATTAACAGCTTTGTGTTGCATGACCTTGGATGACCTTGACCTTGGGTCAAGGTCACATGTATTTTGGTAGGAAAAATGTGTAAAGCAGTTCTTAGTGTATGATGTCATTGCTATGTAAAGATCAAGGTCAAGCATGTGAGTCGTATGGGCTTTGCCCTTCTTGTTGTTTGTTTGTTTGCTTAACGCCCAGCCGACCACGAAGGGCCATATCAGGGCGGTGCTGCTTTGACATTTAACGTGCGCCGCACACAAGACAGAAGTCGCAGCACAGGCTTCATGTCTCACCCAGTCACATTATTCTGACACCGGACCAACCAGTCCTAGCACTAACCCCATAATGCCAGACGCCAGGCTGAGCAGCCACTAGATTGCCAATTTTAAAGTCTTAGGTATGACCCGGCCGGGGTTCGAACCCACGACCTCCCGATCACGGGGCGGACGCCTTACCACTAGGCCAACCGTGCCGATGATACTGCCCTAACCCTGCAAGGAAACTAGGAAGTCTCAAAAGGAAACCTCTTTTCCAAAATAAGTTCAGTTAAAAAGGGTCACGCTGAATACAAAAAAACAAAGGATGAACGAATGAACGAACGAACGAACGAACGAACGAACGAACGAACGAATGAACGAACGAACGAACGAATGAACGAACGAACGAAAGTTTGAATAACCGTTCAGTGATAACACAAGACCGCAGCATACAGTGGCCGAGTAGATACCCGAAATGTGATACCCGAAAATTATTTGAAATGATATGATTTTGAATCTGCAAGTTTGTCTTAATGACGTACTTAATTCCTTTGCTTGCTTTATATCAGTCCTTGTCGGGGGAACAGAGCTTATGATAGTAATATTCTTTGTCTTGTCAGTCTCAAAGTATCCTGTCACCGAGGTCACCAGGTCTACTGAAGATCTCTTTCTTTTGTCCCTCTAAGAACACCAAGCCCCTGCTAGTCATTGTAGGAGGAACAGAGCTTATGATAGAAATATTCTTTGTCTTGTCAGTCTCAAAGTAGCCTGTCACCGAGGTCACCAGGTCCACTGAAGATCTCTTTCTTTTGTCCCTCTAAGAACACCAAGCCCCTGCTAGTCATTGTAGGAGGAACAGGTTCAAATCCCGGCAGGGACGGACACGGGTCAACTTTGTGTGCAGACTCAGAGGCGGTATCCATGTCCCACCCCCTTGTCACCACAGTGGCACGTAAAAGACCTCGGTCATACTGCCAGAAGTGCAGGTGGCTGATTACACCTAAACACGCACACACCTGGGTAGCGCGACTCTTGTTGCTGCTAGCTTTCCACTGGGAGGAAGCGATCCAAAATTCCCAGCATTGGGAGAATAGAGTAAATGAAATGAAATGAAAGTATTAACAGTGTTCTCTTGTCTGCTGTCTCGGAGGTCATGAAGACAACTTGCAGATTCAAAACCATATTATTTCAAATGATTTTTGAGTATCACATAGATATCTACTCGGCCACTGTATGCTACGTTCATGTGTAATCACTGAACGGGTGTTTGCCTATCTGATATTGCAGACGCCCACTGGAGGAGGAGATCCCGATGCTGACGGAGCCCATGCCGGTGTTCAAGCCGGAGAAGGTCCACCTGCACGGCAAGGACGGCGCCGGGGCCTGGGACAGCTACTTGGCGACGAAGGGCCGCATGGAAACCGTGGAAGTCGCCAGCTACGGACCCCCCGAGCCTCGCCAGCTGACCGTCACGCCTGGGACGGCCACTGACAGACCTACGGTGGTGTCGGAGGGGCAGCTGAAGCTGGGGGACACCCGACGGGCGAGCGTCTCCAACTACTCCGCAGCGGATGACCCGGTGGTTCAGATGCGTCGCATGAGTCAGCGCATGGATGCTTTCGAGCAGTTGCCCGGGGACCTGGATAGGGACTCCCGTCACTACGCCCGCTATGAGAACTTTGATGGTGGTGGTGGTGGTGGTGGTGGTGGTTATTTAGGGGGTGGTAGTGGTGGTTATGGGCCGATATACGAGAACCTGTCGTACAATAGGAACCCCTGCTTAGAACGCTTGCCGACCCCTCAGCACAGGAAACGAAGCAGGAGCTCCTCGGAGCGGCGGCCGTTTCCTGGCAGTTCTAAAGAGCGCCGAGTGTCCATCTCCCCAGCCAGGCACGCGGGCATCAACACGTCTCGCAGCAGGACTAGCCGCCAGGCTGTGAAGCGGAGTCAACCTTTGAGAGATTTGCGGAATCGTTCCCACAGTGCGGACCGCCGTCCCCCTAGTCGCAGGGGGTCCAGCAGCAGAGAGCGATCGCTTCGTTCATCTTCCAGATCTCCCAACGCGCACCGCTCTGGGCACGGCACTGACCTCAGGCTATCCGGTATCCAGCGCGACAGGTTAAGTAGAAGCCGCAGCAACAACCAGCGTCGTCGCAGTTTGACCAGGCCTAGCGGGGATCCCAGGATAGACCCCAGTATGCGTAAGTCTCGAAGCGATGCTGAAAACAGACATCGCCTCCAAAGCGAACGGTCCCGACAATCTCGGGGAAATCCCAGAAGCCAGCCCCGTTACCCGGGCAACTCATACTTGTCGAGAAGGCAACAGTCGGTCTCTTTCAGACTCCCGCGGAATAGCAGTAATAACCGGACAGACTCCTCCTCCCGGCGTGGTTTCTCTGACCGTAACTCCTCTGCCCTGAGCTCCGGGGGAACCAAACATCTGTCGAGCCACACCCCGCGAAGAACAACGTCGCTCCCTCAGTCATCACCTTCACTGAGCTCGTCTGACTCAGCGTGCTCTTCCTCCAGCTCTTCTGACTGAGGGGCCCGATGCTGACAGTAGAGACTAGACGTCTGCCGTGACTCGGGTCTTGCCTAGAGACTCGACGGTGTGCTTGGTCGAAGGAGCGGTCTTGTAGACCAAGTGCGTGGTTCAGGCTCTTATTGACAGCGACAAGAATTGGCTATATACATCAGTCGCCTTTATTCCTGTGGGAATTCTGACGGACTGACTCAAGAACTGTCGACATTATTCGTCTTTGTCTCTGCAGAAATTATGACGGGATCAAACACTTCTGGCATTATTTTTTGGGACATTCTGACAGCCAGAGACGAGAATTGTCTACATCATTTGCCTTTATTCATGTGGACATTCTGACAGCCAGAGACGAGAATTGTCTGCATCACTTGGCCTTATTCCTGTGGACATTGTCATTGAGCCTCGAGAACTGTCTGCAAAATTCGTTTTTATTGACTCATCTGAGTAATTAGGGGAGTCTTAGTAATGTCTACTAATGAGGAGCGTTCGGTCTTCCGGCTGGCAAGGTGTTCGTTGACAAAAAACAAACGCACCAAAAAACAACAACTTAGCGTTGGGATTTGCTTGAAGCTAGAGCTTTGAATCTTCACATATGTGTAGGCTTTTGGCGACCTCCATACACGATGAAAGTTTGACTCTTGTCAAATGTCAAGGTCACAGCGAGGTCAAGTTCCGGTAAAAAGAGAAAATGAAAACTCCGTTGACCGTCGTCAAGGTCACAGCAAGGTCATTTTATTGTAATTTAAAAAAAACCAGAAAAACAATATGCCTGAACATTTTTTTTTCAACCTAGATCTTTGAAACTTCACACACTTCGAGGGTTTGATTACTTGTAGACATGACCTGAGTCTGTTTGATTTTCGTCAAATGTCAGGGTCACAACGAGGTCGAGTACGGGTCAGGCACGGGCTTCTCGTTTAATCCTAACATAACTGATGTCATATAGACGAAGGACAAGACAATGCGAAAAAATGGCAGTCTACGGCTAACCAGCAACACAATCAGCTCCGTTATCTCACAAAAAATAACGACCCAAAGATTATTACATTTAATGACATATGGGAACATAAAGAGGAGGTGGTTTATGTCATGTTCTAAGCATAAAATGGGTAGTTCGTGTTTTGACCCACTTAAGATTTATGCACACGGCATTGTCAGTGCGTGTTATGTGATACAAAGGCAGAAGTAACACTATTTATTTGATAGGAGGAGTCGATAGTTTTGGGCATTTCAAATGAGGTTAGGACCGTTAAGTTTTTATCTGTCTTAAACCAAAGCTAGAGAAGAATGTAAGGAATGGAATAGAAACTGTAATACGAAACTGAATGAGAGCACGAGCTTCACAGAACCCAGAATTCGAAACTAAGCATGACTTTCACAGGAGCGAAAATACTCACACCATTCCTTTTTGCCTCATGAGAAGGAAAAAACCATATATCGTCGTCGTCCTGGATTTGAGCGTAACGCAATTCTTGGTGATTTGGATGACAGGCATGAGACCAAGGGTAGGGCGGATGGTTGCGAGAGAGGTGAAGGGACGGGGAATGTTTACAGTGCCGTGTGTCGGGCCCACCAATGTTTAGCTCAGACACCGTCGCGGCACACGCGCCTCAGTTCTGTGCAGGAAAATGCAGCGCGCTATTCTGGCCATCTAGCCAACTGTCGTCCTCATCTCTAAGGCAGACTGATACTGGGAGGTGTAAGTTACACCCGCCTTCAGGCTCAGGCATGCTCAAGCCCTCGACTCAAGACATTGTTTTTGTGCTTTAGACTAGGTAAATCATTCTCTATGAGAAGTAGTCTTTAAAATACGATGGACAATACATGATTTAACATTCTTTTATCTTTCTGTCCATTCCAGGTACAAATCTAAACACTATATCATAATACAAATAACCAGTTTTGGCTTTCTGTTGAAAAGCTGTATACAATGAGTTACGCCAAAATTCCATGACGACGTCGATCTGTAAAACATAGTAATTAAACTGAACGGAAATTGCTATGTGTGATGAAATGTTTGGTCACATGTTGCAACAATACTGGGAAGTAGACTTTGACACAGACGGACACTTGACAAAAATTGCAACCTATGTATGCGACGTTTGACACAATTGTATTGTCAAGATTATATGTCTTCGTAAGAAGCTTTTTTTAATGTAATTTTCTTATAACTCAAGTCTTGATAGATAATATATTTTTCTATCCCTCTGTTATTTATGTGGTACTTCAGTTCTTCTGCTAAACTCAATTTTAAAGATTATTTTCTAATTTAGTCGAATCGACTAAAATAAACTGGGAATCACTTTTACCTGAAATGTGATAGTAAATCGTTTGATAAGAGCGTATGCGTATTTTGTCATACACATTTCATTTCTATACGATTTACCATTTTTGTCGTTGCCATGTATATATCAAATTTTTCTTCTACCCGTACATATCATTAGTTAAAGTTGTTTTCATGTTTTCACTTGATTGTAGGCTTATGTCAATCATCCGTAAGCAAATTGACAATCATCAAAGCATACTATTTCTTCATTTTCTTTGTGTCAAAGCGCGTTTTCATATAATTCATATCGTTTCTGTCTTGTCTACAAAACTGTGAAACCATTCGGTCTATTTTTAAAGTTGGTATTTATATTTTACAGTTTGAATACAGATTATTTACTTTCTTGCAGATTTTACTTCCGTTTTCTATTTCACGTCTTACGAGTTGCTGAATAAAGAAAAGCACTATCGATTTTGCCACTTTACTCCGTGCATTTGTTTTCGTCAACAACGAATACTTACGTTTTGGTGTTTGGCGTGTATGTGTTCATTTTGAGTCCAATGACCTAAGTACTTGCACTAGTACGCCCAGACACAGACACAGAGACAGACACAAACACAAAACAAAACACACACACACACACACACACATACGTACACACGCAAACACACATCCACATACAAACACGCGCGCGCGTGTATTCACACAAACACGCACCGGGACACACGCACACACACACCGGGACACACACACACACACACACACACACACACACACACACACACACACACACACACGTGCATTCACACACACACACACACACACACACACACAGACGTCCACTCATCGCAAACGAACATACACACACACGCACAGAAACACACTCGCACAAAGACACACACATAAACACCCACCCAGAGAGAGAGAGAGAGACACACACACACACACACACACACACACACACACACACACACACACCCACACACACACACACACACACACACCCACACACACACACACACACACACCCACACACACACACACACACACACACACACACACACACACACACGCGCGCGCGTGTACACATATAATACATGCAAGCACATACTCACACACACGCATACACGTCGATGTTACGAAGCGCATCATTGGCCTACAACCGAGGAAATCCAGTGGTCACTGTGACCTCGCCTTAACCTTTGAAAAGATTATGAAAGCCAGTATGCATCATCGGCTCTGACATCTTACTGGTAAAATCCAGAATTGCTAAAGCCGAAAGGTGCAATATTTTCTTTCCAGTTTTATTTTGCCATCAGGGCCTTGTTTATCCAGTCAGGTGTCTGAGCTTAGGCCAAGTCAGATCGTGAGGAGGGGGAGGGGGGGGGGGGGGGGGGGGGAAAGCGGCGATGTTTGTGATTGGGTTCCCGAGGAGTTTACTGCATACCGGCCGTGAAGTGCCGTGTGTGTGTGTGTTTGTATGTGTGTGTGTGTGTGCGTGTGTAAGCCCAGTGTGTTTATGTGTGCGTGTGTCCGTCTGTCTGTCAGTGTCTGTTAGTGCGTGGGTGCGCACTCGTGTGTCTGTCTGTCTGTCTGTCTGGGTTACCAGTGCGTGACGGTGAGCGCTCGTGTGTGTGTGTGTGTGCTCATGCGTCGGTGTGCCGTGCCTGTGTATGAATAGATTTCCTTTTAAGTCCAGTAACGGACTGGTCCCATTTTTGTAATTGATTAGGCCTACATCATTTCATTGGCATACTCGAGAAAGATGCCTGTATGTGGTAAGTTTACAAATAGATGATAGGGTCAGACATGCATGACATACGATTTGTGGCCATGCGTCGGACGGTGGTCATCGGCCTGTTTTCATGGAGTGTTGTCGAGGATGTGAACAGTGGTCCTGTAATTCTAACCGGGCTCCGGATACAGTGACACTGCGTAGTTTTACAGCGGTGACAAGTAATAGGCCTATACTACAAAAACAAACTGGCTCATGAGTCCCTACCTTCTGGCCCTCCCTTTCCTCCCTGTGTGTATGTGTGTGTGTGTGTGTGTGTGTGCCTCGCGCGTGCGTCTGTGTTCCTCTCTCTCTCTCTCTCTCTCTCTCTCTCTCTCTCCCCTCTCTGTCTGTCTCTCTGTCTCTGTCTCTGTCTGTCTCTCTCTCTCTGTGCGTGTGTGTGTGTGATTCGCATCGCAACCCCATCCGTGCCGCCTAAGCAACAACGCTTTGGTGGGACGCAGACACAGCAGTAACACCGCCATTGACTGACACGGCAATTTTGAAGAATAAACCCCTTCCTTTAAAGAAAAATCTGGCAAATTTCCAGCTAAAAAAGTCCTACTTGATGTAAAAATACACACAAGCAACTTTCCCGAAAGGGTAGCCTACTTCCCTCATTAAACAAACTCTTGGTATGAGTCGACACAAGACCGGCTTGATGCGGTGAATAACGGGAATTCCCGCAAATAGCTAATCGCATTTCCCACAGCCGTGAGACAAGACTACAGTTGATGCAACTGAATGCAGCAGTTCGCGAATGTTCCTGGAATCGTGTGGTAGCGTTAAGTCATTTTGTGAAGGGTGAAGCTATCGAAGACATCATTTTGTTTTCTGCTGCCGGCCTGATCGACACCAGTCTTCTACTAAGAGGTAAGAGAAATTTCGAATTCAGTTTTCAGTTGAAGTAGTTTCAGTGATACTGTACTGACTAATCAGTGTCACTTTATTTGTCGTTGACGCTAACAGCTAAGGCACTGTCGCGAAAACCGAGAGGAAGATACTTAGTGTGTTGTATTAAAATAGGTATTTCAAAGATGACCCACTTTGTTGTAGATAATGACCTGGTCAATCCAAACTACAAGTAGCTGATTATTAAACACCCACCCAGCCTGTTCACTTTCGCAATAGGCCTACCTCTTTGTTTCCTTTAGCCGGTTTACCTACGTAAGCGTTCGGTTTTGGATTAATGGTTGGCCTGCTATATAACTGTCCCCGACAGGGCGTAGATTCAGTGTACTCGATCGATTTTGAAACGACGACAATTAATTTCAACGAGCAAATGTTTCTCAATATTTCTGTTCATATTTTACTCTAACACATTGCGAACACTTTAATGCTCTGTCTTTCTATAACTGACAAAATCAACTTGACTAACTAACACTGACACTGAGCCGTTTGCGGGTTGTCACTGCCACTCTGATTGGTCTCTAAAGTTAACAGTGACGAGTATTCCTCTTTTTGATATTTTGTTTGCAGTTGCTTGCAATGTTTTGTATTGCTGCGTTTAACTGATCTTTACAATATGGGTAAAATTTTGTGAGTGGGAGCATCAGTAGACTTTCTTCCCAAAAAATAGCGAATATTATTCATAACAAGTCGCGTAAGGCGAAAATACAACATTTAGTCAAGCTGTCGAACTCACAGAATGAAAATGAACGCACTGCAATTTTTCAGCAAGACCGCATACTCGTAGCATCGTCAGTCTACCGCTCGTGGCAAAGGCAGTGAAATCAGTTGACAAGAAGAGCGGGGTAGTAGTTGCGCTGAGAAGGATAGCACGCTTTTCTGTACCTCTCTTCGTTTTAACTGATGATTTTCTGAGCGTGTTTTTAATCCAAACATATCATATCTATATGTTTTTGGAATCAGGAACCGACAAGGAATAAGATGAACGTGTTTTTAAATTGATTTCAAAAATTTAATTTTGATCATAATTTTTATATTTTTAATTTTCAGAGCTTGTTTTTAATCCAAATATAACATATTTATATGCTTTTGGAATCAGGAAATGATGAAGAATAAGATGAACGTAAATTTGGATCGTATTATAAATTTTTGTTTTTTTTACAATTTTCAGATTTTTAATGACCAAAGTCATTAATCAAATTTTAAGCCACCAAGCTGAAATGCAATACCGAAGTCCGGCCTTCGTCGAAGATTGCTTGGCCAAAATTTCAATCAATTTGATTGAAAATGAGGGTGTGACAGTGCCGCCTCAACTTTTACAAAAAGCCGGATATGACGTCATCAAAGACATTTATCGAAAGCAAAGAAAAAACCGTCTGGGGATGTCATTCCCAGGAACTCTCATGTCAAATTTCATAAAGATCAGTCCAGTAGTCTGAATCGCTCTACACACACACACACGCACAGACAGACAGACACACACATACATTTGTTAACCGTATTTTCGTTTTGTGTCCCCCATTGCCAGGAATCAATGTGTGTGTGTGTGTGTTTGCATTTTCTGTACTATAATATTTTGTGTTCACTGTTTGTGTACTTTTGTTTTCCAAATATTTATTTTATTTTTTCTTTTCTTATCTTCTATTTTTCTTTTTGTTCACTTGGTACTTTGTGCATTTTTGAATTTGCGAATATTGTTTATAATGCCCCTGGGTAATGAACAATAAAACTTGACTTGACTTGACTTGACTACACACACACACACATACACCACGACCCTCGTCTCGATTTCCCCTCTATGTTAAAACATTTAGTCAAAACTTGACCAAATGTAAAAAGGAGAAGGTTTGGGTCGGTCTATATCTGACTTTTATTATATTAAAAAAAAGTTCTGTCTGTCTTTCTGTCTTTCAAGTTTCTGTCTGTCTTTTTATATTTAGTCAAGTTTTGACTAAATATTTTAACATCGAGGGGGAATCGAAACGAGGGTCGTGGTGTATGTGTGTGTGTATGTGTGTGTGTGTGTGTGTGTGTGTGCGTGCGTGTAGAGCGATTCAGACCAAACTACTGGACCGATCTTTATGAAATTTGACATGAGAGTTCCTGGGATTGATATCCCCATACGTTTTTTTCATTTTTGTGATAAATGTCTTTGATGACGTCATATCCGGCTTTTCGTGAAAGTTGAGGCGGCACTGTCACGCCCTCATTTTTCAACCAAATTGGTTGAAATTTTGGTCAAGTAATCTTCGACGAAGCCCGGGGTTCGGTATTGCATTTCAGCTTGGTGGCTTAAAAATTAACTAATGACTTTGGTCATTAAAAATCTGAAAATTGTAAAAAAAAATAAAAATTTATAAAACGATCCAAATTTACGTTTATCTTATTCTCCATCATTTGCTGATTCCAAAAACATATAAATATGTTATATTCGGATTAAAAACAAGCTCTGAAAATTAAATAAATAAAAATTATTATCAAAATTAAATTGTCCAAATCAATTTAAAAACACTTTCATCTTATTCCTTGTCGGTTCCTGATTCCAAAAACATATAGATATGATATGTTTGGATTAAAAACACGCTCAGAAAGTTAAAACAAAGAGAGGTACAGAAAAGCGTGCTATCCTTCTTAGCGCAACTACTACCCCGCTCTTCTTGTCAATTTCACTGCCTTTGCCATGAGCGGTGGACTGACGATGCTACGAGTATACGGTCTTGCTGAAAAATGGCAGCTACTTGACTAAATATTGTATTTTCGCCTTACGCGACTTGTTTTCTTTTTTTTTCTTTCTATCTTTCGTTCGTTCTTTGTTGTTGTTTTTTTTCGTTTTAATTTTCACTTGTTAAGGCTTCACACTGCTTTTGTCTTTTCCCTTCTTGGTGTACCACCTCCCTCCCACCCCCCCCCCCTACCACCCCACCCATTCAAGCACACCACGCCCAAAACCACCAGCTAAATTCCCCCCAAACGCGTGATGCGGCCAGCCGTTACCTCCCTCCATCAACCCCACCTCCCCCCCCCCCTTCTCCATTTCCGCTTGATCCTCTTCTATTCTGTCCATTCGCGAACGGACTTTACCGGTATTACTCAGTTTTGTTGGATCAATCCGGTACTGGTCACATGACTAGACGAAGACCAGTGACTACAGTAGACCAGACTGACTTGATAAAGACTTCAGACCATCCTCTATCCTTTCATTTAATACCCAGACACTGGTGATTGAATAACTTGACTCATAGAGTTCCCTTCCAGATATCAGGCGGTGAGCATCTTGTAAAATTATTTTGTGTTCATGTTTAAGCTGGTGTGGCATGCATTAACTTATCTATTTATTTGTCGTTTGCTCAAGTTATGTATGTGTTTCGTTTTGTTCATTGTTGATTGATTGTTCATTTAAAAAAACCCACCTATTTTCGCTAACTGTTAGACAACTTAAATGAATGCGCAATGCCTGTTTCCGTGTTTAACTTAGTGACATTTTGGTTTTAATAATTATAGTGCTGATATCTTGCGTGCATAAGCTTTTTGTGATGTTCTTCTTCTTCTTCTTCTTCTTCTTCTTCTTCTTCTTCTTCTTCTTCTTCTTCTTCTTCTTCTTCTTCTTCTTCTTCTTCTTCTTCTTTCTTCATTTCATTATCAAAAATACAAAACAAGACTCGATGACGAACAAAAACGTCGCAATGATAAAGCGATAGGGAAGGAAATGTAATTGAAAGGGAAATAACTTGCGGCAAAAACAATCAAAGGGAAATTATGAACCTGAAAACAATTAAAGGACAATTATGAACCTGAAAATAATGGACAACTAGAAGAAAATAAACTGGAACAAAAAAAAAAGGATCTAAAAGATAAGTAATTAAGCAGGAAGAGCATTGAAACACACATTTATATTAAGGCATTTGATAAACGCTAAAAAGAACATGATTGCACGAAAGAAAGAAACAACCCTTAAAGAAATGAATGCCTGCAGACAATGGCAGCTCGGAGTGCAACAGTTCAGGACAACAAGAGAGAGAGAGAGAGAGAGAGAGAGAGAGAGAGAGAGAGAGAGAGAGAGAGAGAGAGAGAGAGAGAGAGAGAGGGAGAGAGAGAGACTGAGACTGAGAGAGAGAGAGAGAGAGAGAGAGAGAGAGAGAGAGAGAGAGAGAGAGAGAGAGAGAGAGAGAGAGAGAGAGACTGATTTGGCACAGAGCCATGCAATAGTAAGGCTGACTTTCCACTATTACTTTTTTCTCGACAGATAACATAATTGTGGAAATTCTCGTTATGCCTAATGTAAGCGCTTGGGAAAATAGAAAAAGGGAATCCCCGAAAAAAAGACCAGAAAATTAATAGCCTCGTGACCTGCGCAAAGCAAATACGCATTTTGAGCTACTAGCTAAATTTCCTGTACAGTTGATCCTTCAAAGGTCGAATCGTTGTTCTAACTTCCTATTTGTTATCGAAGATCAAAGGTTTGTAGATTCAGTTTCTTGTTTCTAAAGGATTTATCACAGGATTCCTTGTGAATTTCGATCGCTGCGAAACACTGAACTTCCCCGGGGCTAAAAATAACACACAGGGAAAATCCGAAACGAAGACGTGCAGCTTTTTATCATGTGAACTGAAGTTGTTTACTGAAGTTGTTTTCTGTTTTTTACGTAAAGGCCAATTGGGGGTCTTATCTTCAGAATTTCGGATATTTGGGGTTGAAGAAGAATATGTTTACTTATGTCAATATAAAAATGTCCAGTGGGTTTTGCACGGACTTTTACTCTCGTGACCCCTCGTCCAGTCTCTCCCTCTAACTCTCCTTCTCAAACACACATGAGGAAAGAGAGAACGAGTCCCAGTATACATTTGGAATTTTCTTGCGCCAATCCGGAAGTTGCATAAATTTCGCTTATCCTCTACTTGTCAGTTGACCCCGCCTTCTCAGTCCCGCTATCCCGCCCCGCAACCCCACCCTCCCCCCCTCCCCCTCTCTTTCTCTCTCTCAGTCTCTCTCTCTCTCTCTTTAACACTCACCCCACTCCGGCGAATCTGCCTACATTAATTTTTTCGATGATATTGATTTTTGGTTGCCGGGAAGTATAGCCTGCTTCGCTGTCAAGTCAGTCTGACTTGACGGAGTTTGGTTTGATGTTCGGTTCTGAGAGCTTGTCTGAATACCGTTCTTAGCTTCTTTTGCTTTCTTTTTAAGTATTTCATCTTTATCAATCTCGTGGTCACCGAACAGCTACTACTACTACTACTACTACTACTACTACTACTACTACTACTACTACTACTACTACTACTACTACTACTCTGGCTTAAATTATTGCTGCTGCTGCCGTTGTTAGTATGACGTGAACTGCTGCTCCTCCTGTTCCTCCTCCTCATCCTACTACAATTAACTTATTGGCGAAATAAAGTTCATACGTAATGGGAACACTAACAGTACCCCCCTCCCCCCCCCCCCCCCCCGCCCCCGCCCCCCCCCCCCCCCCCCCGTCTTCTCTTTCTCCCCCTTTCTGGTCTGTCTTACCACATAACGCCTCTATTTTCATGACCGTCTATTTCGTTCTTTTCAGACAATTTCTGCCAAGCGCACAATGGGAACACTGTCGAAGATGGAACAACAGCCAACAAGGTACGACCAACGCTGTAGAGCAGCCTATGATGCCATAACGGACGACAGCCTTTTGAAGGTACGATGTTACTCTGTATGCCTGTGTACGTGCGTGAGTGTGCGCGCGCGTTTGTGTACATGCGTGTGTGTTGGTATTTATGTACGCACGCGCACACGCGGGCAGTCAGAGATGAAAGCTCTGTCTGTGTGCTGTGTGTATGTATAACGAGTGCAAATGCTTTGCAAAATTGAAAGGAGCTGGAGCATGCTCGTACGAAGTTTTGTCAAAGTAAGTTTGCGCAGTATTAAATTGTTTGCTTCCCACCCCTTCCTCCCCTTTCCTCTCTTGCCTAACGGCCTCCTCCCCTCCTGCACCCCCACCCCCCCTTCCCTTCACCCCGCACCCCACTTTCTCTCCTCTTCATCTTGTCGCCAAATTTAATAACTGAAAACAATAGGCCTAGCCAATGAAAAAATCCTTTCCCCAAAAAAATAAGAAAAATATAAGAAGAAAAAAATGATAAGAAAAAAATAAGAAGAAACAAAAGATTAAACGGACATGAAAGCAAAACTTGAAATTTGAAGCACTGTTAATTTGTGTAATACGTTGCCACCCCACAGGAAGCGGCAGAGCAGGCAGATCGTACAGGCAGCGAGATGCCGCTGGTCAGAGAACAGCTGAGGACCAAGATTCAGCTTCAAAGACTCAAGTCAGGCAAAGGAGAGCTCACCGTTGAGTTCGAGGAACCTCGCAAATATGAGGTAAGTGTTTTTGATATGCGCTAAACTGTTGTATGTGTTGTTGTTGTTGTCGTCGTCGTCGTCGTCGTCGTTGTTATTGTTGTTGTTGTTGTTGTTGTTGTTGTTGTTGTTGTTTTGTAGCTGTGGTTGTTTCAGCTATTCGTTCAGTGTGCTTGAGAGAGAGAGAAAGAGAGAGAGAGAGAGAGAGAGAGAGAGAGAGAGAGAGAGAGAGAGAGAGAGAGAGAGAGAGAGAGAGAGAGAGAGAGAGGTTTCTAATCACAATACATTTATTCCAGCTGACAGCAGAGGAAAAGACGAAGCAGGAGAGGCGGAAGATGAGGAACAGAGAAGCGGCCAAGAACAGCCGCTTCCGAAAGAAGAAGCAGCATTCCCAACTGCAGAAGGTAAGGCTTGAACCAACCTGCAATAAGAAATAAACGGACATGCCTACACTCGGTCATATAGACATGGATTTGTTTGTTTGTTTGTTTGTTTGTTTGCTTTACACCCAGCCGACCACGAAGGGCCATATCAGGGCGGTGCTGCTTTGACATTCTTTCTTTCTTTCTTTATTTGGTGTTTAACGTCGTTTTCGACCATTCAAGGTTATATCGCGACGGGGAAAGGGGGGAGATGGGATCAGTAGGGGAAAGGGGGGAGATGGGATAGAGCCACTTGTTAATTGTTTCTTGTTCACAAAAGCACTAATAAAAAAATTGCTCCAGGGGCGTGCAACGTAGTACAATATATGACCTTACTGGGAGAATGCAAGTTTTCAGTACAAAGGACTTAACATTTCTTACATACTGCTTGACTAAAATCTTTACAAACATTGACTATATTCTATACAAGAAGCACTTAACAAGGGTAAAAGGAGAAACAGAACCGTTAGTCGCCTCTTACGACATGCTGGGTAGCATCGGGTAAATTCTTTCTCGTCCCAACCAATATGGGACTCCCCCTAACCCGCGGGGGGTCTGCTTTGACATATAACGTGCGCCACACACAAGACGGAAGTCGCAGCACAGGCTTCGTGTCTCACCCAGTCACATTATTCTGACACCGGACCAACCAGTCCTAGCACTAACCCCATGATGCCAGACGCCAGGCGGAGCAGCCACTAGATTGCCAATTTTAAAGTCTTAGGTATGACCCGGCCGGGGTTCGAACCCACGACCTCCAGATCACGGGGCGGACGCCTTACCACTAGGCCAACCGTGCCAGTATATAGACATGGAATAGTGGAGCAACAGACAGACAGATGAAAAGACCCCACAGACAAACATACTTTTACAGATCACATATAGACTATATATATCAGCACATAGGAGTTTTAGCTTAGAAACGATGACCATATACAACAATTTTTGAGCAGAAGAAAGACTGATCTTCAAATACACGTATATTTCTGACCAAAAAACTGCTGTTTAACATCTGGGCTATACCACTGAAAAAATATCCTTAACTTTTTGTGCTCAGTGTACATTTGAGGGCACGAAGGCCTCATACTAATCAGTTTATGAGTTCCGTTCAGACAAATTAACCTCAATTGAAAGCGCATGGGAAGTGCAGCTCAAATGTACAAACCTTATATTAGAACGTTGGAGTTTAGTTTCCTATTGTTCTCAGGAAATGTTGATGTGCCCTCGGATATATGGCTAATTTGATGATTCAACATGCGTGATGTCATTTTGTTGTAGGAGCACAAAGGCCTGGTCGCAGCAAGAACGGGACTGAAGTCTGACATTGAAAAGCTTCATTCCTTGCTGGAGAACCTGCAGAAGGGGGTCAAGAAGGCGCGGATCTGCTGTTCCGCCTATCACCCACAGGCACGCAGGCAGTTCCTCGCCCAGACACCTCCCGTAGCAGCACCCCAGACAATCGTCAAAGCTCAGTCTTTTCCTGTCCCTCAGACATTCACTGCTCCACAGAGATACATCCTGAACCAAAGCCAGGTCCTCCCAGTGATGAACGTTCAGGCGGAGGAGACCGTCGTCACTTCTACGGATTTCACAGCCTCCAGACCAGCATCTGCCGAACTAGAACAAAACGTTGTTCAACAAAATGCCAACCTCAGTCAGGAAGACGTGGATTTGTTTGTTGCTTCTCTCTCAGGCAACTCGCAACCCTCTTCCACGCTGTCCACCTCTCTTGCTGCGTCCTCAGAGTCTCCAGTTTATGTTCTGCCGCAAGACCACGACTCTCTTCATCCCCAACACACGTCCTTCCTGCAGTATCTTCAAGATGAAGAACCCGAAGAACATGTGTCCAAGATGAAAGGCTTCCAGTCCCCCTTCGCTCGTTACTCGCCATACAGCAAGCAAAGTTCGAGTCCCGGTACGTCTCCCCTTGGACTGGGCTCAGATCGCTCGTCCACAGACTCTATGGCCACCTCTCCAGATGGCTCTCAGCCTAATGCCCAGGCCATGTTCAACATCATGCAGGGTTTGATCCGTGGACAGTGATGGAAACTTCACGTGTCAATGGTCCGCTGGCTAAACCCAAATTAACTTGCTACTGAGTCTTTCTATCTGAGTATGATGTTTGGTTGATGTTAACTTATATGACAAATAATTATATGTTCTTTTGGGATGATCATCCATGATATTTTGTGGATGTTTAGCACAGAAGATAGATGTGTGACAGGGTGAACTGTCACCAGTGTAAGTTGCAACATGTATCTTTGGGGTGATGTTTTCCGTAGCTTAATGAAACATGGAATTGTTTATCTACCTTTTTAGGCAGATATGTACTACGACAATGAGCTGCTGTTTTGTTTGTTTTTAGCGGGACCGGGGATATACTTTTGCTTCGCTTTTAAACGTCTTTGTCTGCTCCCTACTGTCTGTAAAACGATTCTTGCAGAATGATAATGATAGAAATGCAATACATTAAGTTCGGTTACACATTTGGTTCCCCTGACCAGATTGTGACGACACTGTCGCTGACCTTCACTGACACTGACAACTATGACAGACAGATAAGGACAGAATGACACGCATCACTACAGCTCCGCAGACAATCGCAACAGCAGTTAGGCCAAAAAAAAAAAAATAGGTGTGGTTACGGTAACATAGCCACAAAAAAATAGGGTAGGTAGGTAGGCAATCACTTTTTTTTTTTTTAACTTTTTTTTCTAATGTGTACAAATTAAACCTACTTGACAGGGAAATAAGTGTGCGACTCGGGCGCTTTCGCTTTCATTGCGTTTTTTGCACTCGGTTTTTTTTTTTCGACAAATGTAATAAAAAGTTATAGGATCGGCCCCTAAAAATAGGGTAGGTCGGGTTACCGTAACCACACCTATTTTTTTTTTAGGCCTTATCCAACAAGAAAGGACGACAACATACGATCAGACACTCCACAGTTCCTCGACCAGTTTGTGTCGACTGGAAGGTCTTAGTGCTCCGTTGTCAAAAGTCTCACTGTTTTTGTTTCACCCTGAAAAGGCTGTTGCAAAGTAATTCAGGACACGGCACGTTTGCACTGGACCAGACAGGTTTGACCAGAACAGGTCGGGCGAAAACATTGGCTATCGAATTTCCCAGAGTTCTAGAATACAGAATATTTTCTTGCCGAGAGTAGCTCCTGGCAAGAACATGTTCTGAATTCTATGTTCTTATCAGCAGTCTTTATAGCTTTAGCGAAATTGACATAGGATCAACCAGTGATGTGAGGGCGAGATGTTCGGGAAAAAAGGGGGGTGGGGGGGGGGGGGGGGGGTATGGAGGCGTCAGATGCGCGGATACAAAACAAATAGGAATATAATTTTGGATTAACAAACCGGCAAAACAATTGGAAAAGGTTAATGTTTGTAGGGATGGTTCGTCACTCTTATTATGAGCGTGTCAGCATGAACTATTCTATTTTCAATGCTTTGTCTGTTCTACCGTGACGGTTTTTGTCATTCAGAAATGTCTGGCCGTTTCAAAATAGTCGCGGGCGGAAGCATAATAGAACCGGTGTGTTCGATATATAGTGGCATGTCTGACGCTAGGAATAATGAGTTCGAAACGAAGTAACAACAGTCTGACGAGAGTGGAAAGGGAAAGACTGAGAAAGGATATGTGGGGTGGGGGTGAGGGGGTGGGGATGGGGTTGGGGGCGGAGGGGGGGGGGTGTGTGTTGGGCGGGGGTCGGTCGCGGAGATGTTGGAAGTGGAAGCCAGCCAGGTTCTGTTTGAGGCACTCTGCAAGGACTGTTCGCTCAAACAGAATCACAG
>NC_090246.1:94229014-94244014 GCF_037325665.1 Littorina saxatilis
CTTGTCGTGGTGACCTGAGATTTGCTTTGGACTCTCAAGCCAATCCCGGGACCGAGGTACACTGGAACCCCCCCCACCCCCCACCCCCCCTCCCCCCCATCCCCCCCACCCCACCCCCTTTTAAGACCTCCACAAATCTGAGAAAAATCAGATGTCAAAAAGGAGGAAGCCTTAAAATGGATGGTCAATTTTTGCAGAGGTTATGAACAGAACATCTCGAAAAGCACCGTCTTAAAAGAGGGGAAATCTGAAGAGGGGAGGGGGTGTGTGTCCGTAAAAGAGAGGTTCAATTGTAACATAGCAGCTTCTCACCTAAGCCGTGCTTTCTGCTGTTGAGGAATTGCGATGTTCCACGCGGGGGTGACACCACAGAGCCACTGACACCACTTAAGTTGTGTCCCATCTATATCGGATTTATGGAAGAGTCTAGCATTTTTTTCTTCTGCTGAATTGGCAGGCCTTTCTCGGTAAACTGCATTTGTGGAAATGTAAGTTTAGATTGAGTTTATGCGCCGTAAATCGAGTCGCGTGCGAATGTTGGTGATAAATTAGAGTCTGCGCCGTGTTTGATCAGAATCGTTGTATTTCACGAAAGTTTTGTTGTAGTGCCCGCTTGATAGTGTAGAGAAACGTGAGATTGGATTTGATACACATACACTCGCAGACAAGAGGCAACGAGACAGCGAATTATCAATGCACTTCTATGTTTTCTTTATTTGGTGTTTAACGTCGTTTTCAACCACGAAGGTTATATCGCGACGAGGGAAAGGGGGGAGATGGGATAGGGGAAAGGGGGGAGATGGGATAGAGCCACTTGTTAAGTATTTCTTGTTCACAAAAGCACTAATAAAAAAATTGCTCCAGGGGCTTGCAACGTAGTACAATATATGACCTTACTGGGAGAATGCAAGTTTCCAGTACAAAGGACTAAACATTTCTTACATACTGCTTGACTAAAATCTTTACAAACATTGACTATATTCTATACAAGAACCATTTAACAAGGGTAAAAGGAGGAACAGAATCCGTTAGTCGCCTCTTACGACATGCGGGGTGCAGAGAAATAAGGATGTGGAAAAGAAGACTTTTGGTAAGGCCTAAAAAAAAAATAGGTGTGGTTACGGTAACCCGACCTACCCTATTTTTAGGGGCCGATCCTATAACTTTTTATTACATTTGTCAAAAAAAAAAAAAACAGTGCAAAAAACGCAATGAAAGCGAAAGCGCCCGAGTCGCACACTTATTTCCCTGTCAAGTAGGTTTAATTTGTACACATTAGAAAAAAAAGTTAAAAAAAAAAAAAAAAGTGATTGCCTACCTACCTACCCTATTTTTTTGGGCTATGTTACCGTAACCTCACCTATTTTTTTTTTTGGCCTAAGTGAAATAAAGGTGATGGATCCAGTCAGGTAGAAATAAGACAACAAGAAAAGAATTGGAAAACTGCAGGGAATAGTAGGGAGAGTTTTCTTGGAAGGAAATATAGGTGAAAGGACTGGTAAGGCAGAAATAAGATTAAAGAAGAGAAGTAAAGGGGTGGGGTAGCTTGGTGAGAACACTCCCGCCGCGTGAAGGCGACCCCATGGGAGCACTTCTATGTGCTCATATATACGATGCACACAATGTCATGGTCTAATTCTACGCACGCCTTCTTCTCTTATTGACGATTTTGTCGTGTAAACCTGAGACTTGCTATGAACTCTCAAACCAATCTCGGCAGGGACAGGAGAACCCCCAATGTTGAAATCACTCATAAGGCCAGGATCGAAAAACAAGTAACAACGTAAGATCAACTAAAAACACTCCACAATTTTTTTCCTTCTTTATTTCAAATTCGTCCTTACTATGCACCCAAAACTCGTCACAATATAATATAAGCTTTGGCATTAAGAGCTGCTAACCCAGAGACCGAACCTAGCTTAAAGGCTGCCATACTCGTAGCGTTCATTAATTAATTCATATTGTTTACATGTGCCAATAATGTTATAAAACTGTACCTAAGGGGATATAATAACGATTGGCTGTAGCTTTCGAACACAGAAAAAATTATTTCAGTATTGCAAAGTGGTGTTGATAGTGTCGAATGTAAACAGAACAGTCTCAAACGCCATCTTTGGTTTACGAAACGTCACGAAGTGACGTCAACGGTCTAAAAATAGCCCAAGTTCCGGAGAACTGTTGCTAAACAATGCAATAAAGAATTAATTATTTCTCGTAATTGGTAAGGACTTCAAACCTAAAACTCTGCAGGAAGCTTAATTTATACACCCCCGCAACGATGGGAAAAGCCCTGGACGGAATTAAACTAATTAAATAGGACTATGTCAGCCTTTAAACTGCGTAAGAAATCAAATCCACCATCCCAGCAACTTGTATTCCTGCTAGCCCTGAAGCAATTCTGAATAAATCTCTCCGCGTAGACAGCCATATTCCCAAGGGGAACATCTCGAGACGAATTAGATGCGGCGAGAGAACTGACCCAAAATCCATGCATAGCCTGTCACAAAACCAATGCAAAATCCCAGGAGTTCAGATTGAGTGTAACAGAGTGTAAAATGGGTTAGGTATATATGCTAATGCCACAAAAAAAAGAGAGTCTGTTTACGGTAACATAGGCAAAAAAAATAGGGTCGGTAGGTCAAGATTTTTTTTTTAAAAACACCCATATTTTTAAGTTATTTTGCCAAAAAACAAAGACTTTTTATTTTTTATTTATTTATTTTGTTTTTCATTTTTACATTTAGTTAAGTTTTGACTAAATGTTTTAACATAGAGGGGGAATCGACACGAGGGTCGTGGTGTATGTGTGTGTGTGTGTGTGTGTGTGTGTGTGTGTGTGTGTGTGTGTGTGTGTGTGTGTGTGTGCGCGTGTGTGTGTAGAGCGATTCAGAGTAAACTACTGGACCGATCTTTATGAAATTTGACATGAGAGTTCCTGGGAATGATATCCCCAGATGTTTTTTCATTTTTTTTGATAAATTTCTTTGATGACGTCATATCCGGCTTTTTGTAAAAGTTGAGGCGGCACTGTCACACCCTCATTTTTCAATCAAATTGATTGAAATTTTGACCAAGCAATCTTCGACGAAGGCCGGACTTCGGTATTGCATTTCAGCTTGGTGGTTTAAAAATTAATTGATGACTTTGGTCATTAAAAATCTAAAAATTAAAAAATTTTTTTTTTTTTATAAAACGATCCAAATTTACGTTCATCTTATTCTTCATCATTTTCTGATTCCAAAAACATATAAATATGTTATATTTGGATTAAAAACAAGCTCTGAAAATTAAAAAAATATTAAAATTATGATCAAAATTAAATTTTCGAAATCAATTTAAAAACACTTTTATCTTATTCCTTGTCGGTTCCTGATTCAAAAAACATATAGATATGATATGTTTGGATTAAAAACACGCTCAGAAAGTTAAAACGAAGACAGGTACAGTAAAGCGTGCTATGAAGCACAGCGCAACCGCAACCGCGCCAAACAGGCTCGTCACTTTCACTGCCTTTTGCACTAGCGGCGGACTACGTTCAATTTCATTCTGTGAGTTCCACAGCTTGACTAAATGTAGTAATTTCGCCTTACGCGACTTGTTTTTTCTTCCCGCAAATGCCAAAAAAAGTCTATGGTCGTGCGAAAAAATAGGGTCGGCCTAAGTAATAATCCCGAGTAATATCTGGTGAGGAAAGGTTACGGGACAGGAGCGAAGGGGAGCAAAAAACAAGCTACCACTTCAACTCCGTGTAATGTATCATGCTTTTAAGCCCCCCCTCCCCCCCCCCCCAATTTTAGACTTCCTCCCTTTTATTAAGACCCTGTTCTCTCAGATTTTCTGTTCAAAACCTCTGTAATTTTACCCCCATTTTAAGACTCCCTCCTTTTTAAGACCTGCTTTTCTCAGATTTTTGGAGGTCTTAAAAGGGGGGTTCCACTGTATTGGAATGGTTTAACTGGGACTGTCCCATGTGCCCGCGTATCACGACCTTCTTTTTGCACCTTCGATCCAAATTGCAACCGCTTTTTGAGTGGTAATTAAATATATCTCCCAGCATTTTTTTAAGGTTTTGTTTGTCTCTATCTTCGTTTGGTGTTTTCCCCGCAATGATTCTGGGAGAATTGATTTTTTTTAAATTTTTTTTATTTATTATCTTTATTTATATAGCGCCTTATCCGAAGTTCAAAGCGCTAATGGTATAAATTGTGTGCTCGTTTATCCTCAGGCAGCACTTTAAGTGTCTTCTGAATTTTTATATTTAGTCAAGTTTTTGTTTGTTAGTTTGTATGTTTCCTGTGGCTGTTTATCCTTCAACAGCATTTATTTTGTTTGTCACTGAATTCACGTTTATAACACTATAGTGCGTTTTCCAAGCAATAGACAATGACATTCTGGAGTTGTGCTTAAACTACAATTAAGTCTTTCTTGTCACCATGAAAGGGACAGTTACAGATGAAAAGGGGTACTGATATGTCTGTGAATATGGAGCTATTGTGTTAGTTGTATCTGTTCAGTCGGTAAAGCTGACTGTTATTGCGCAGAACGTGCATTTTACGTGCTCTTTCAAAGCGTCGGAACCGGCACGGTTGGCCTAGTGGTAAGGCGTCTGCCCCGTGATCGGGAGGTCGTGGGTTCGAATCCCGGCCGGGTCATACCAAAGACTTTAAAATTGGCAATCTAGTGGCTGCTCCGCCTGGCGTCTGGCATTATGGGGTTAGTGCTAGGACTGGTTGGTCCGGTGTCAGAATACTGTGACTGGGTGAGACATGAAGCCTGTGCTGCGACTTCTGTCTTGTGTGTGGCGCACGTTATATGTCAAAGCAATCACCGCCCTGATATGGCCTTTCGTGGTCGGCTGGGCGTTAAGCAAACAAACAAACAAACAAACAAACAAAGCGTCGGTGACGTCACTTTTTATTGGTACAATGGTTACATATTGCATAATGAAATGAAAGGGGCCCTGGTCGGGTAGGAGACATATGGTTCTTGTGTCGGAAACTGTGATGTTTAGCGATGTTAAGCCTTTGACGAGCTAAAACGCACAGTCTAGATAACATTCCAATAGTACAGAAAGTCAGATAAGATAAAACAAAACAATCTTTAATGTCCATTTTCATTTTACACAAACATGGACATTTGTCTTTTGGCACCATTTCTATCGAAAAATACAAATTCTGTCACGATGGCATAAAAGAGTCTCTTTTTCTTCCGCTCCCAAGAGAATTTTTTTTTCTTTCTTATAGAGCGTTTTCAGAGCGGTGTACAAATCCCAAAATTCTCCGGCAGTAAACGCACCCGTACTTGTACATATCCCAAGAAACAAAAACCAGAGGATCTCATTTTCTGGATCAACAGGGATGGCTAAAAATGGCGGAGACAAGACGAGGGGGTCCGCTAATGAACGTGTCATGCACGTCATGTTTACACTCCACTCCAGGATTCTTCGGGCTGACACGAGTGTCAAGGACCTGTCGTCAGTTAAGTGACAGTTAAGCCAGGGCTTGTTATCGATGCGAGGCGGCCTTAATTCCGCTTGCTGGCGTTAGTTATGGCGCGCGGAAGCTTTATGCATTTATGTTGTTGTTGCTGGGGGTGGTGGTCGTGTTATTGTTGTTGTTGTCGGGGTGGTGGTGGTAGTCGTGTTGTTGTTGTTGTTGTTGTTGTTTTATTGTTGTTGTTGTTGGGGTTGCTGGTAGTGGTGTTGTTGTTGTTGTTGTCGGGGTGGTGGTGGTCGTGGTGTTGTTGTTGCTGGGGATGGTGGTCGTGTTGTTGTTGTTGTTGTCCGTGGTGTGGGTATGTATTTTTCATTTTATTTGCTTTGTTGTTGTTCTTTTTTCCGTTTATTGATATTCGAGTTGCAGCCCACCGCATTTGCGAAGGTGTTATATTGGGGATTGTTGTTTTAAGTCTTCTTGTTCTGTTGTTCGTGAAGGCCTCCTTAGCATTTTGATCACAAACAGACAGACACACAGACAGACACACAGACAGACACACAGACAGACACACAGACAGACACACAGAAAGACAAACAGACAGACACACAGACAGACAAACAGACAGACACACAGACAGACACACAGACAGACACACAGAAAGACAAACAGACAGACACACAGACAGACAAACAGACAGACACACAGACAGACACACAGACAGACACACAGACAGACACACAGACAGACACACAGAAAGACAAACAGACAGACACAGAAAGACAAACAGACAGACACACAGACAGACAAACAGACAGACACACAGACAGACACACAGACAGACACACAGACAGACACACAGAAAGACAAACAGACAGACACAGAAAGACAAACAGATAGACAAACAGACAGACACACAGACAGACACACAGACAGACACAGAAAGACACACAGACAGACACACAGACAGACAAACAGACAGACACACAGAAAGACAAACAGACAGACACACAGACAGACAAACAGACAGACACACAGACAGACACACAGACAGACACACAGACAGACACACAGACAGACAAACAGACAGACACACAGAAAGACAAACAGACAGACACAGAAAGACACACAGACAGACACACAGACAGACAAACAGACAGACACACGGAAAGACAAACAGACAGACACACAGACAGACAAACAGACAGACACACAGACAGACACACAGACAGACACACAGACAGACACACAGACAGACAAACAGACAGACACACAGAAAGACAAACAGACAGACACACAGACAGACACAGAAAGACACACAGACAGACACACAGACAGACAAACAGACAGACACACAGAAAGACAAACAGACAGACACACAGACAGACAAACAGACAGACACACAGAAAGACAAACAGACAGACACACAGACAGACACACAGGCAGACAAACAGACAGACACACAGACAGACAAACAGACAGACACACAGAAAGACACACAGACAGACACACAGACAGACACAGAAAGACAAACAGACAGACAAACAGACAGACACACAGACAGACACACAGAAAGACAAACAGACAGACACACAGACAGACAAACACACAGACAGACACACAGACAGACACACAGACAGACACACAGACAGACACACAGACAGACACACAGAAAGACAAACAGACAGACACACAGACAGACACACAGAAAGACACACAGACAGACACACAGACAGACAAACAGACAGACACACAGACATACAGACACACAGACACACAGAAAGACACACAGACATACATACAGACAGACACACAGAAAGACACACAGACAGACACACAGACAGACAAACAGACAGACACACAGACAGACACACAGACAGACACACAGAAAGACACACAGACAGACACACAGACAGACACACAGACAGACACACAGACAGACACACAGACAGACACACAGACAGACACACAGACAGACACACAGAAAGACACACAGACAGACACACAGACAGACACAGAAAGACAAACAGACAGACACACAGAAAGACAAACAGACAGACACACAGACAGACACACAGACAGACACACAGACAGACAGACAGACACAGAAAGACACACAGAAAGACAAACAGACAGACACAGAAAGACACACAGACAGACACACAGAAAGACACACAGACAGACACAGACAGACAAACAGACAGATACACAGAAAGACAAACAGACAGACACACAGACAGACACACAGACAGACACACAGAAAGACAAACAGACAGACCCACAGACAGACACACAGACAGACAAACAGACAGACACACAGACAGACACACAGAAAGACACACAGACAGACACACAGACAGACACAGACAGACACAGACAGACAAACAGACAGACACACAGACAGACAGACACACAGACAGACACACAGACAGACAAACAGACAGACACACAGACAGACACACAGACAGACAAACAGACAGACACACAGACAGACACACAGAAAGACAAACAGACAGACACAGAAAGACAAACACACAGAAAGACAAACAGACAGACATACAGACAGACAAACAGACAGACACACAGACAGACACACAGACAGACAAACAGACAGACACACAGACAGACACACAGAAAGACAAACAGACAGACACAGAAAGACAAACACACAGAAAGACACACAGACAGACATACAGAAAGACATACAGACAGACATACTGACACACAGACAGACATACAGAAAGACACACAGACAGACACACAGAAAGACAAACAGACAGACACACAGACAGACACACAGAAAGACAGACAGACAGACAGACAGACAGACAGACACACAGACAGACAAACAGACAGACACACAGACAGACACACAGAAAGACACACAGAAAGACACACAGACAGACACACAGACAGACACACAGACAGACACACAGACAGACACACAGAAAGACAGACAGACAGACACACAGAAAGACACACAGAAAGACAGACAGACAGACAGACAGACACACAGACAGACACACAGAAAGACACACAGACAGACACACAGACAGACACACAGAAAGACAGACAGACAGACAGACACACAGACAGACAAACAGACAGACACACAGACAGACACACAGACAGACACACAGACAGACACACAGACAGACACACAGACAGACAGACACACAGACAGACACACAGAAAGACAGACAGACAGACAGACACACAGACAGACACACAGAAAGACAGACAGACAGACACACAGACAGACAAACAGACAGACACACAGACAGACACACAGACAGACACACAGACAGACACACAGACAGACACACAGACAGACACACAGAAAGACACACAGAAAGACACACAGACAGACACACAGACAGACAGACAGAAAGACAGACAGACACACAGACAGACAAACAGACAAACAAACAGACAGACACACAGACAGACACACAGACAGACACACAGACAGACACACAGACAGACACACAGACAGACACACAGACAGACACACAGAAAGACAGACAGACAGACAGACAGACACACAGACAGACACACAGACAGACACACAGACAGACACACAGAAAGACAGACAGACACACAGACAGACACACAGACAGACACACAGACAGACACACAGAAAGACACACAGACAGACACACAGACAGACAAACTAAAAGACACACAGAAAAAAAGAAAGGGAAAGAAGAAACAGAGTACCAAAGCTTGCCAAGTGAAGCACCAGTTACAAATTTAGTTACAACTACTGTCCACTGCCCTAGCCACCTTGGAAGGTTAATGTCAGCCACACTTATAAAACAAAAATACAGGGCTTAAGATAATCCTTGACACATACAAAATTAAACAGCCTGTTTACTTTCCTGGATAGAATGAGCATTGTTTTGGTGCTAAATCAATTATTTTTCGAGTGACACAGAAGCCAGTTCCAAAATTAATTCAGCAAAGAATTCCCACTCTGTACAGAAAAGCTGGCAGGCTGTTGAGTTTGGGAGCGTCTTATTTTAGGGATGCTCTAAACACACGTACAATCCTGGAAGGAATTATGACCTTAAAGCGCTGTCCTCATGGCAGACTTGCAACCAACTTTCCCCCAACTTTCAAGCGATTTTAGTCGGTGACAAGTGACAAGTGACAAGTGACAAGTGACAAGTCAAATCAAAATGCCCATGTGAACAGCACAAACGCGCAAACTAGTTTTAAGCGGCGATTCTCGCCAGACTGTACCATTCGGGATTGTCAGGTCGTCTTCGTTGTTTTCTGGAGAAGGGAAGTAACTACATTAGCGTGGGTTATCTAGAGCTAACCAATCAGTAGCGTGGGTTATCTAGAGCTAACCAATCAGTAAGCGCGATAAGAAAAGTCTGCGCAAAATCTTTGACAAGTCGAGTCGAGTCGAGCAGTGCTCAACTGAGTTTGGGAGTCGCTGCTGAATCTGGTCTAAATCGTACCTAGCCTACATCGCTGGGGACGTTCACATGGCAGACTTTTCGCTGACTTGGCCTCGACGACTCGGAACAGATTTTCAAACAACTAAGTTGGGGAAACGTTGGTTGCAAGTTTGCCATGTGAACAGCACTTAACTGTCACGGGAAGGAAAGGATCTTTAACGCCCGCAACATCAAAACAACACACATCAACTTTTGCAAATGTTATTCAAATGTACCCGACAAGTTTTACAGTGATTGTTTACAATGTGAACTGGAAAAGGAAATGAACATACATCAGTCTCGAATAGCACTGACTTCTGAAGAGACGAGAAGCAATAATAACCAACCAACCAACCAACCAACCAACCAACCAACCTGACAAGCATCCTGAACTCACGTCAAAATGAGTTACTTCACTGCGGGTCTCACATAACAGACTAAACCATCATATGGCCACAAAGCTGAAGCTAGTTCCCTCCCCCCCTATGTCCGTGTGGCAAGAATCAGACAGCAGAGCACATCCTGCAGGCTTGTCCATACCACAGTGCTCTGAGGGACACCACCTGGCCAGAGGAGACAGCGCTACAAAAGAAGCTATACGGCCCCAAAGAGGACTTGGAGAGGACAGCACGTTTCGCCCTGCAGTCCGGACTGACGATCTAACAGCGAACGACAAGAAGAAGAAGATTTATCCCTGACAGGATGCCTTTGTTTTCCTTCTCTGGAGAGGAAATCGATTTTTGACATATTTAGAGCTTTTCGTAATGTGTTATTGATATAAGCAGATTCGCGATCGTCGATAATGATTTTTCATGGTGTTGTGTACTTTTTAAATTTAGAAAGGAATTGTTATGTAAGACACCTTCAAGCGAGCTATCTTTCGCGGATGTATTTACTGTGCAAACAACTCTAAATATGGCAAAAGTGTCACGTGATAATCAACTTTGTCACGTGATCATAACAAAATGGCTACGGAGCGGACGACTTTTTTCGTACCCAGTTGGGAGTCATGCAACAATATCACGGTCTCCTTCCCAAAGCAGTCTCAAAATTTCGACTAATTTTGACCTTAGAACGATGTCTTTATCATAACTGTGAAGAACAGAACGGAGATCACTGTCGAAGTCGGTCATTCTACAATCACGTTCGTCTTTCGTCTGTTATCAGAAACATCAGCGAAAAACATAATTGGAGATAACTCTGTATTTTTGTTTTGATAGATTTCCCTTTAATGCGCGTAGTAATGATTCATCCTGTCAGAGAGACTCAGCGATAGTGTGGACCGATGATTATCAGAATGCCTGACAAGTTGTTTCGCTTTACTGTGATAGACCAAATTGTAAACTAGTTGGAAACAGGGAGACAACACTGTACACAGATAGAGGTAATACAAATTGAGGAGGGCCCGAATAGCCAAATAGATTAAAGGGACATGAAAGAAACCAACAACGAAAATCATGAAAATGTGTCATTTAACCGCATTAATGTCAGGCCATCGTACCAGATTAGCATCATACCCCATCAGCACTGACACAACCGAGTTCTAAATTATAGACAATGGGCAATGAGGGATGTCCTTGTGGTCTGCTACTCGTCAATCGATTTGCCTATAATGAGCAATATATTGCACCTGAGATAATAGTAATACGTAGGATGGGGGTTGAGGCTGGATGGGGGGTGGGGGGGGGAGTTATGGTGGGGTTGGTGGTGGGTGGTTGTCGTCATGATTTGGTTGTGACAGCGACTATAAGTAATTGCGGAAGAGGTACACGTGATTGCAGTCTAGACAATGTGATTGGTCAAAGTTAGTTGTCTCGGGTTTAACGGGGGGTGAAGGATCGTGGACGTTGTTGTTGGGCGTACCATCGTAAATAATCGCTTCCGCACTGAAAGTCGGTACACACACGCACACACATGCTCTCGGGTGCTGTTGCACGCACGCAGCCATGTACACACATGCAATTGCGCGCACACACACGCACGTACGCACACACACACACACACATACACACACACACACACACGCACACACACACACACACACGAGCGCACGCGCGCACACACACACACACACATAGCCACACTCACACACACACACACACACACAGACACACACACACACACACACACACACAAACAACACAAACGCACACACACACACACACACTCATACACACACACACACACAAGCACACACACACACACACACACACACACAACACAAACGCACACACAGATCCACACCCCCCCCCCCCCACAACCTCCCTACATCACCCACCCACACATCCTCCCACCCTAAACACACACGCTCGTACCCCATTACCAATACTTCACGGACCTGAAAAAAGACAGAAACAGGGTAAACTAAAGTTAAAAAAAAAAAAAAGATAACAGAAACGATCCAGACAAAACAGAGCAAAAATGAGCACAAACATGCAGCAGGCGGCAAATGTCTCCGCGTTTCTGTATTTTTTCTGCTGCATGTTATGTTTGATCACATTTCGTATCCATCACATTCGTTACCTTGTCTGGCGAACGTTTAGTCTCGAGTCCCAAGTATGCAAATTTGGCCTTATTACGACAGCAGGTATTAGTAAAGAGCTTCATATTCTTGTGTGCATTGTGTTCTTGTCTGGTCTGCTATCTTTCTCCTTCCCTTTTTGTCTAGTTTTTGTGTGCTTGTCATTTTAACTTTTGCTGTCTGTGTAAGTTTTTTGTTTCTTTTGTTTTTGTTTTGTTGTTGTTGTTGTTGTTCTTAACTTATGTTGTGAGGTCATTCTTAGTCCATCGTATAATATATATTAAGCTGTAAGAAAGTACAGTCATTTTACCCTGATGACTTTGGCCTTATAACTTCAACGTTTATTAGTAAAAGGGGTGTCTGCAGCTTTTCTCTGTCCCATTTTCAACTTCGCAGAAATGGAATTACGCAACAATTTCACGAAATGGGGAAGAGTGGCTATATATAACTCAAATGCTCTACTAAAGCATAAGTGCCATACACATGAAAAATATATATGTTCTCTGGGGACATGATTGTAATATATCTGCTCCAGTAAACGGATTCTGAAATAAACCAGAGGACATTTGGCTTAATTTTTTTCTGTTTATCTTTCTGTCTGCTTGTGTCCGCCTGTCTAGTCTGTATGTTTGTCTGTCTGAAACTCTGTCTGTCTGCCTCTCCTCATTGATATATATATAGAATGACGTCAAGAGCGGGAATGCATAGAAATTACGTCATGAGCAAGGGAGATCATCCTTTACTTTATATATATATGGGGAGATTTATATAGCGCTTGACGTTCTCTAAGCGCTTTACATATTAATTTCTGACGTGTGAGATGGATTTTTTTACACAGTATATCACGCATTCACATCGGCCAGTAAATCTCAAGCCATTACGGCGAATATTTACTTTTCACGGCCTATTATTCCAAGTCACACGGGTATTGGGTGGACATTTTTTTTTTATCTATGCCTATACAATTTTGCCAGGAAAGACCCTTTTGTCAATCGTGGGATCTTTAACGTGCACACCCCAATGTAGTGTACACGAAGGGACCTCGGTTTTTCGTCTCATCCGAAAGACTAGCACTTGAACCCACCACCTGGGCTAGGAAAAAGGGAAACACTCGCAACCTCTCGCTTCCGAGGCAAGTGCACTTACAACTCGGCCACCCAGTCCCTTTTAGGTCCGTGCCATCGCGTACATTCTCATTATCTGCTGCGAATTCTCCACAACATTAAGCATACACACCCCCCCAGGACCTCTCTTTAATGTTGCATCTAACATCCATCACAACCTGTATCATATCCGTCACACACGAGCGTCCACGTGGAAAAAAAATAAACGATCACTGGTTTATATCATAGCATAAACTTCATTCATATATCTGAGGAAAACCAACGCTGTTGGTGAGTTAGACGGGCTAAGATTAGACACATACTCACCACCAGGTCCTAGTACAGTCAAATCTGTCCTTGCAAACACCTCTCACTAACGACCACCTGCCCACAAAGGATCCCCCATGAGTTGATTTCTATTTCATTCACTTTTCCATAGCGGCCACCTGTCTATTGCATCCACTTTTGGTCGGTCCCTTTGGTGGTCGTTATACACAGCTTCTGAACAGAGTGACATCCACTTTTGGTCGGTCCCTTTGGTGGTCGTTATACACAGCTTCTGAACAGAGTGACATCCACTTTTGGTCGGTCACTTTGGTGGTCGTTATACACAGCTTCTGAACAGAGTGACATCCACTTTTGGTCGGTCACTTTGGTGGTCGTTATACACAGCTTCTGAACAGAGTGACATCCACTTTTGGCCGGTCCCCTTGGTGGTCGTTATACACAGCTTCTGAACAGAGTGACATCCACTTTTGGTCGGTCCCTTTGGTGGTCGTTATACACAGCTTCTGAACAGAGTGACATCCACTTTTGGTCGGTCCCTTTGGTGGTCGTTATACACAGCTTCTGAACAGAGTGACATCCACTTTTGGTCGGTCACTTTGGTGGTCGTTATACACAGCTTCTGAACAGAGTGACATCCACTTTTGGCCGGTCCCCTTGGTGGTCGTTATACACAGCTTCTGAACAGAGTGACATCCACTTTTGGCCGGTCCCCTTGGTGGTCGTTATACACAGCTTCTGAACAGAGTGACATCCACTTTTGGTCGGTCCCTTTGGTGGTCGTTATACACAGCTTCTGAACAGAGTGACATCCACTTTTGGTCGGTCCCTTTGGTGGTCGTTATACACAGCTTCTGAACAGAGTGACATGCCCCTCTCCCTCTCTTTCTGCTCCCCCTCCCTCTGGTTTCTTCCACTCAAAACACCCAGACACCGTTATTTTTTTGTTTTTTTGTTGGCTGGCATAAGACCTGTTCGGTGCCGGTGTGTTCTCACACAGCCCCTTCCAGGCTCAACTGCTCCATCCACATCTGAATTTCGTTCCGCTGCCAGACTTACCAATTTAACAGACGCTCTAGGGAGGGATGTCGGGTCGTTGCGGTGGGCTACCCTCTGAAGATGACACTGCACTGCTGCCGAGTCACTTCAACGGTGTTCAGTAGTGGTTCTGCCCCGAACCAACGGACGCAGCCCACTACCCACTATATGTC
>NC_090246.1:94249014-94266514 GCF_037325665.1 Littorina saxatilis
ACCCCCCTCGTTGTGGGGGTCAGGAGGCGAAGCCCCCTGAAGCTGACGAGTAGGTCATATTCTGAGATAGGAAAATGGTCGCTCCTTGCATGAAACGGCATAAAATAAGCAATAATAAAAAAAAAATTAAATAAGTAAGGTACATGTTTAGGCTAGGGGGGGGGGGGGTTGCGCAACCCCCATAACCCCCCCGGTAGTCCGGCCCTGTCTCTGATGTTAACCGTTAGGCCTAATTAGAGTGAAATAGCTCTGATAGACATTCAGCAAAAATTAAAAGCAGAAACATTCACAAATGGTCCATATTAGGAGCCTGGGCGCCCAATATGGACCAGCGAAGCGGCCTTCACGAATCACTGTAAAAAGCCCCCTATACTTCAAAATAGCATGATTCAACTTAGTGTGCAAGTCAGACTAATCAAAATGTGCTTTAGATTTACCTGTTTTGGGTTGTTGAGAGCATTATTTGAAGCACACCAGGAAACTGAAGAAGCTTATCAAAAACAGAGTGAAAATAAGTGAAATTATCAACTTCCACTAAAAGAAGACTATTTGTTATATTTTTTGGAAATCTCGAGGGCTAGTTATAGGTTATTTTCAGCAAGCTTCTTAATGAATTAATGAAAATAGCATTTAGCTTTTATTTTCTTCGATTTGTTGAAGGTGGTCCATATTAGGGGACAAACACATACTTTGAGATTTTGCTATTATTTTTTGTTTGCAGTAGAAAATCAGGGTCAACACTGCTTAAATGTAACAAATACGGTCTGAGCTGTCATATATAGCAATTTTTGTGTGATAAAAGCTTTGGCTGTGGACAGAAACGAGTCCGTTTTAGGCGGCAAATTCAGAGTGAACGCTGCCAAAAGTGAAAAAAAGAAAAAAAGCCTAACGGTTTTGAGGTTTGTGTATCTGCAACTGTTTTGACATGAGCAAGTTATCCAGAGAGGGTGAATACAGCGAATGAAATTGTTTTGAGCGCTCTAGCGCTGTTAGTTTGTCAGAACAGGAGGTGGTCCATATTAGGAGCCGGTCCATATTAGGAGCCTTTCCCCTACTATTCACAAAAGAAATGGGAATATTGGGCCAGTGCAAAATCCAGTCAGCAGACTAAATGACATGGCAGTTTGACATGTAATGGTTTTTGGTCTCTTTCTTATGCGTGTCTGATTTCATAACACGTTTAGGTTTTTACTAAGTATACAGCTATGTTTAAACTGAAATCTGGACAAGCTGCATTGGCGCTCTCTCTCACATTCACCTCCAGGTAGGTGGTTATCTACGTTTTGAACAACATTTATTTTGCGTTTCTTCTGGCGACTGGTATGAGTAAACACTTTTAGTGTTGGAAGCAGAAGTTGCTGAGCAATTATTGGATGAGAGAAAAAGGTGATCAACGTACGGAACATGCCATTACAAGGGTTTAAGGCGAGACAATGATGGACACACACTATCTGTCCCTGTCTGCGATCCAAGCAGTGTGAACTAACTGCATTTCACAATTAACACGGAAACTTACGTCTGATTAACATGCACACTATTTTCTTTGAAATGAAGAAAAATGCACACATGGAGATCGATGAGAGACATAGGGCAAATTCGGCTTGTCCAGGTGTGTGTGTGTGTGTGTGTGTGTGTGTGTGTGTGTGTGTGTGTGTGTGTGTGTGTGTGTGTGTGTGTGTGTGTGTGTGTGTGTGTTTGGAGGATGAAAGCGAACCTGATGCATTTCAGTGTATTCGACAGTCAGACAGACAGACAGACAGTCAGACAGACATAGAAGAGAGAGAGAGAGAGAGACAGAGAGAGAGACAGACAGACAGACAGGCAGACAGACAGACAGACAGACAGACTCGCACGCACACACGCACACAAACGCACACACACACACGCACGACACACACACACACACACACACACACACACCCACACACACACACACACCTGAATTTCGAGCAAGTTGTTTATTTGCTTTAGAAGCAGTTCATAGACTTCAACAGATGTGGGAATTTTGCTTACTCAGATTTGTTTGTGGACAGAATAATCTAAATTGTGGAGCAGGAAAAAGAAGAAACGATAAAGAGTAAAGTGTAGCAAAGGTAACAAAATCAACTGGCAAACGAGGTTTGAGCTGTGTCCAATGGCCAGGTTGTTATGTTAGTGTTCATATACTTTTGTACTTGTCCTAGACTCCAGCTTCCAACTTTTACCATCTTCCTCCTCCTCCTCTTCCTCCTCCCCCGTGTCTTCCTCCTCCCCTGTATCTATCTCCTCCTCTCCCTCCTCCTGGTCTCTCATTTCTCGATCCGTATCGTGCTTCCCGTTTTCCGTCCCACTCTCCCTTTTCTAGTTTCTTGTTCCACTCTCCTTCAGCTGTGACGTCACGCTTGTCCCACTCTCCTTCAGCTGTGACGTCATGCTTGTCCCATTCTCCTTCAGCCGCGACGTCACGCTTGTCCCTCTCCTTCCGCCGCTCTCCTTCAGCTGTGACGTCACGCTTGTCCCATTCTCCTTCAGCTGTGACGTCACGCTTGTCCCACTCTCCTTCAGCTGTGACAAGAAAACAAACACACAAACATCCAAACAAACAAGCAAGCAAGCAACCAACCAACCAGCCAACCAACCAACCAATCAACCAACAGAACAACCAAATAAGCAACAAACAAACAAACACACAAGCAAACAAACAAACAAACAAACAAACAAACAACCAAACAACAACATCAAAACGATCTGACAAACAAACAAACAACAGAACGAACCTGAAGAAGCGGAAAAAGCTCCAGTCAGCAAAAGTCCCAGCAAAAGAGACATTACGCAGGGAGTAGCCATGTGTTTGTATATGTGTGTGTGTGTGTGTGTGTGTGTGTGTGTGTGTGTGTGTGTGTGTGTGTGTGTGTGTGTTTAGGTGTTTGGGAGATCAAAGCAAACCGGGTGCATTTCAGTGTGTGAGTGTGTGTGTGTATGTGTGTGTGGTTGTGTGTGTGTGTGTGTGTGTGTGTGTGGTTGTGTGTGGTTGTGTGTACCCCCGTTTCCACAGGTTTGGTTGCCTAAATCACCATAAGGCAACCATCCACACGTGGATGGCAACCTAAACTCTGGATGGCAACCTAATTGTGTGGATGGTCGCTTCATTTAACACCGTTAAATTGACTTTTTTGACGGAAAGAATGTCATAACAATGTTCAAAATGACATTCTTTCCGTCCTCTATAGGCGACGAAATAGGTCAAATTTTGTGCATTTTTTAGTGCAAAATTCTTCGATGCCGGAGCGAGTACTGCACCCAGTGCTGTTGTAGTGCAAGTGCACTAGAAAGGCACTACACCCAGTGCCGCCTCTTAGGTAACCATCCACACTTTAGGTATGTGTGTGGTTGTGTGTGTGTGTGTGTGTGAGTGTGTGTGTGTGTGTGTGTGTGTGTGTGTGTCTGGTTATGTGTGTGCGTGTGTGTATGTGTGTGTGTGGTTGTGTGTATGTGTGAGTGTGTTTGTGTGTGTGCGTGTGTGTGTTTGGGAGATTTCAGTGCACTCGACAGTCAGACAGACAGACAGCCTGACAGACAGACAGACAGACACACACACACACACACACACACACACACACACACACACACACACACACACACACACACACACACACACACACACACACACACACACACACACACACACACACACACACACACACACACACACACATACTTGCATTTCGAGCAAGTTGTTTATTTGCTTTAGATGCAGTTCATAGACTTCAACAGTAGTGTACATTTTGCTAACTCAAATTTGTTTTCGACAAAATAAGAGAAATGGGGAACGAAATTGTAGTGTTGTGGAGCAGGAAAAAGAAGACAAAAGAAAAAGTAAACTTTAGCAAAGGTAACAAAGTCAATTGGCAAACGAGGTCTGAACTGTGTCCTAATGCCAGACCGATGTATGGCCAGTCTTTTTGTGTTCCTGTTCATCTACTTGTCTACTTCTGCTCGACTCTAGAATTTTTGACCTCTTCCTCCTCAGTATCTTCCAAATCCTCCTCTTCGTCGTCCTCCTCTTCCTCCTCCCCCTCTTCCTCCCCCTCCTCTTCCTCCTCCCCCTCTTCCTCCCCCTCCTCTTCCTCCTCCTCCCCAACCTCCTCTTCCTCCTCCTCCTCTTCCGCCTCCTCCTCTTCCTCCACCTCCTCTTCCTCCTCCCCCGTTCCATCCTCCACCTCCTTGTCGTGCAGCTCGTTTTCCGTCCCACTCTCCTGTTTCAAGTTTCTTATCCCATTCTCCTGTTTCGAGTTTCTTATCCCATTCTCCTGCAGCTGTGACGTCACGCTTGTCCCACGCTCCTTCAGCTGTGACATCACGCTTGTTCCACTCTCCTTCAGCTGTGACATCACGCTTGTCCCACTCTCCTTCAGCTGTGACGTCACGCTTGTCCCATTCTCCTTCATCTGTGACGTCACGCTTGTCCCACTCTCCTTCAGCTGTGACATCACGCTTGTCCCACTCTCCTTCAACCGCGACGTCACGCTTGTCCCATTCTCCTTCAGCTGTGACGTCACGCTTGTCCCACTCTCCTTCAGCTGTGACATCACGCTTGTCCCATTCTCCTTCAGCTGTGACATCACGCTTGTCCCACTCTCCTTCAGCTGTGACATCACGCTTGTCCCATTCTCCTTCAGCTGTGACATCACGCTTGTCCCACTCTCCTTCAGCTGTGACATCACGCTTGTCCCACTCTCCTTCAGCTGTGACATCACGCTTGTCCCACTCTCCTTCAGCTACGATTAATAAAACATTGAATCAATAAATACGTAAACGAACGAATGTAACTGAATACCTAAATTGCTATCGATGGTCGTAGAAACAGGTTCACTTAGATCTCGTATTAATACATGTACAGCATCTACTAAATGTATCGTTCTTCTGATTTCCCTTTGAAAGAGAGGCTATGTTTCGCGATGGCTTTAGTGACCGTTACAACATTCAACTACTTACAGCAATTGTTCATAACCAGACTAGCTGAACATCAGTAGCAATGTCACAATATTTAGTTCAACCCCTTGACTTTCACAATACGAATCAGATCAATACTCGGACTTGGGAAATAAACGCAATTTACTGCCATTTGATTTGGAGCAAGACGATTGGCTCCTCGGGGGACCATTTTCTCAGGTTTGATGTAATTGTTTTACCTTGTAAGTTTTGAATATTTTGTTTTAATGAATTCTTCAGGTAGTCAAGGGGTCAATGGTCAGGGTGAGCAAGACTGTTTAAAAAAAAACCGCCCCACCATAACGTGTAAAACAAACAAACAAACAAACAAACAAACAAGCAAACAAACAAACAAACAAACAAACAAACAAACAAAACAAATACGGAAAAAACAAACAAACAAACAAACACACACATAAACAAACAAACAAACAAACAAACAAACAAACAAACAAACAAACAAACAAACAAACAACAAACAAACAAACAAACAAACAACACAACAAACAAGATATCACCGAGACCCTTATTTATGCCTGATGGTTTGATCAAACCGATGACTCTGGTATAGCCGTGGAGTGAAATAAACACCCATATTTGCACCTTCTGTGCAAAGATAAATTCTTTTCCTTAGTTGAACACACAGAAGCTTAGAAATTTTAAATAAAAATTATATATATTTTATAAAAACCATACTTTCTTTCAAATTTTAGCCTTGATCACCCTAACCAGAGTTGACAACAGACTATTTATGCAAAGCTACATAACCAATTTTAACTATGGATTGAAAACTGTCAAAGAAACTAGATGAACGCGCTGACTCTTTCAGAAGAAACATCATGCAAAACTTCATGCAACAGAACATTTACTCGTTTAAATGTTTGGCCTGGTGCAAACGAATACACTAATGTGTGCCCACAAAGTGGATAACTTTCTAAAATATATTTAAAACAAACACCCGCAGCGAAGGCCGGGTGGCTTAAACAAAAAACTACCAAACAAACAGAAACAACAACTAAACAACCAACCAACCAACCAACCAACCAACCAACCAACCAACCAACCAACCAACCAATCAACCAATCAACCAACCAACCAACCAACCAAAACGAACTTACAAACTATTTAAAACAATCAAACAACCAACCAAACAAATAAGCAAACAAACAAACAAACAACCAAACAAATAAACAAATAACCAAACTAAGAAACTAAGAAACAAAGATATAAACAAGCAAACAAACGAACAAACAAGCAAACAAACAGACTATAACCTAACAAACTGACAAACAAACAAACAACGTCATCAAAACGAACTGACAAGCAAACAACTACATGACCAACCTGAAGAAGCAGAAAAAGCCCCAGTCAGCAAAAGTCCCAGCAAAAGGGACATTACGCAGGGAGTAGCCATGTTGCTTGCAATTATCCCCCTTTCTGTTTCGCCTCCGATTGCTTTCGCTGCTGAAAATACCGGAACAGTAACCGAAGTCGTTCTTTTCCGCTGTAGAGGACGTGTTGCATTTGACCACAGTTTCTGTTTTACTTATATAGTCTACGGACAAAAGCTGATAAATTTCTCTGACTACTGTTATCTGTGAGAGTTATGTATCGTAGAAAATAAGTAACTTTAGTTACTGACATAAACTGATTGTTTCTGTCTTACGTTGGCATTGTACGACGCTTGCAAAAGCAATATCGTTGTTTTGGCAGATGAGATGACACAGAAGATACCGTAAATCTGCATGGGTGAAGCAAACTAGGCAACAACAAACATTGAACTAATAACAAAATAAGGAAAATAATGATAGCAAGTTGCGTCAAGCGATATCAAAACATTTAGTCTATCTGTCGGCGAGAAACTGAAATGTATCCCCGAAAGCGGCGGATGGCTGCCTGAATGGCGGAGTAAAAACGATCATACACGTAAAAAACACGTGAACGCGCGAGTTTCAGCTCATGAACGAAGAAGAAGAAGAAGAAGAAGGAGATTTAAACGATAGACACCAAAATCCTGGATCTTTTAATGTCGTGACAGCTAAAATCAGGTCAGCCGAAACCCGTAACTGAGGCGGACGGGGCTGAGCATGCCAACATGAGACCTAATTTGCATAAACCGATTAACTTTAATCCTGAGCATATTTTCAGGGAGACTGAGAACATATAGATCTATATATTTTTGGATTCAGGAATTGATGGGGTATACAATGCGACCATTTGTGCAAACCAATTAACTGATTATCACGCTTCCGCGCTTAAATGAAATCCCGAGGTAAAGAATGTTAATTTATTTGCTTACAAAATACAGCCACCACAGTACGGCCTTCACCTTTTGCAAAAAGCCGGAAAAGATGTCATCAAAATCATTTATGGAACAAAAGAAAAAAACAACGTTTCGGGTTATCATCTGGAAAAACTCACATGTAAAGTTTCACACAAATCTGTCCGGTAGTCTATTTGGAATCGCTGTACACACACACACACACACACACACACACACACACACACACACACACACACACACACACACACACACACACACACACACACACACACACACACGCACACACACACACACACAAACACACACACACACACACACACACACAGACACACAGACACACACACACAGACGCACAAGCATACGCATTAAACCACCACCGTCGTATCAATGCCTTGTCTATCTGAAAACCTTCGTCAAAACGTTAAGCGTTCGATGGGTGCGTGCGTGCGTGTGTGCGTTTGTGGTTGTGTGTGTGTGTGTGTGTGTGTGTGTGCGTGCGTGCGTGTGTGTGTGTGTGTGTGTGCGTGCGTGTGTGCGTGCATGCGTGCGTGTGTTCGTGTGTGCTCAAACAACAGAGTCAGCTCTCAGCTGAGCTTCAGCAAGTATAAGTATTTTTCATTCGTTATCTGTTAGCGAGGAAATTCATCCCAGGTGAATATTGTTGCTGTTTGTGTTTTTGTCCCCCTTCAAATACATCGGAGCTTGCAGAAGGAGCAAGTGTTATTGTCTGCTAGCTGTCAGGAGATAAACGTGTGATAAAATGTCTTGATTGTCTGTCACACCTGTATCCCAAATGAATTGCAGGAGACACATTGTCCTAATTATTTGACCCATCAGCATGCTCGCACACACACACACGCACGCACGCACGCAGAAACACACACACACACACACACACACACACACATGCTGACAGACAGAGAGACAGACAGACAGATAGACAGACAGACAGACAGTCAGACAGAAAAACTCATCTCCCCACCCTGACCCTAAAAAACGCCCATCCTTACCAGCCAACACAAACCGTACTATTCAACATAAGTGAATCACTGATTACACCTCTGTCCCTAAACGACCCCCCTTCCAGAGAAGACAAGAAAATTGATTGATTAAAATCAACATGGCCGAAGCAAAATTTTTTTTATAAAAGAAGCGGTATTGTACGGGCACATGTTGAATTTGGGTTACATGTGTTGCAGAGTATTTGAAAATCCGTAGGTATAAAAACATGCAAAGAAGAGTGATAGGTCACTGTTGTGAATATAGTCAAGTGGATAAATTGATTACTTATGTTTCACACTAGTTTTGCTGTTACAGCAGTCCCTCTCAAGTACCGTCACCCTTGGGCCAGTGCAAACCTGTCCGTACATTGCAGGTGGCCGGTCACGGGAGAGCCCCCCCCCCCCCCCCCCCCCGCCATCACATACACTCAGGCACACTGACGGACTGAGTGAGTCTTTGCTACTGGTGAACGAGCTCTACTTGTCCTAAAACAATAAGGTCAAACTACTACAACTTATAACTGAAAGGAAAAAAAACTGTCCTGTAAAAATGACGTTAAATCAACGGTGTCAGAAAAAGAGAGATAAAAGAAATCCTCAAATTCCTGAGGATACAGGCACCCCAGGAAAGCAGCCACGAACATACTCACAGAGGCACACATGCTTGTGCAGATACTTTGCAAAAATATGAATTGAAAACCTGCATATGTGGTAATTTTGTGTGTGTGTGTGTGTGGCTTTATTGAATACTTCAGGCAGTGACTTTTCCCTGTCCAGTTTTCTCTTTCGTCTCTCTTACCCCTCGCTTACCCACCCCCACCCCCTTACCCTCCACTCCCTTTACCCAGCTCCGACAGCACAAATTTGTAATCTGCAAGACAGAGTACACATTTTCTAAAAGGAAGATAATTCCTCTTCAATTATATCCAGATATCTTCCAGCTGTCTCTACCATAAGCCAAGTGGTCGAGTCTTATACCCCCTTTCCACACAACCGTTCTAGGTACCGTTCCCGTACCGACCAAGGAACGGTGCGGGCACGGGAGGGATCGGGACAGAACCGCAATGAACGTAACTGATCGTTAACGGAACTGCTTTGAACGGTAGGGTCGGTAGGGACGGCTGAGTCTGGGCTGCATGTTCAAATTTTTAGCCGTTCCCCTCCCGATCAGAATGAACGGTAACGGAACCTCAACCCATCGGTAACGGAACGCTTGGATCGTTAAAGGAACTTAAAACAACGGTAACGCAACGGTAACGCTCTCACACACTGAGTTGTCATACACGCATTCCACACATCCGTTCTAGGTCCCGTTCCCTTACCGACCAAGGACGGTTGCCACTATGGTCAGACGCTGCAGAAAGATGCCCAAAAAACGGCCGTTTGTGCAGCGTTCCATTGTTGTGGCAGCATTCCTTGGTTGGTACGGGAACGGGACAAAGAACGGTTGTGTGGAATGGGAGTATAACTTTTGACACCGACAAACTGAAGAATGAACAGATCTATGAGGTAACCGTCTCAATGGTCCAGGCTCGGGAAACAAAGAGTATAATTATATGGCCTGGGGCGATTGTAGCTTCCCTTCTTCGTGTCCGATAGACAAGGAGCATAGTGCAATTTCATGTTGACATCTTCTCCACTGAAAGCTATAACCCAAAGACTGAAGACCAAAGTGCTTTACCCCACTTCCGACCCGAATCACCCCCCTCCTGCTAGGTACACGTGCACTCAAGTTAACCTCTGCTTTGACCTGTGTGCCAGGAGTCGGATGAGAGAGAGAACTTTGAACTTTGAACTTTGAGAGAGAGAGAGAGAGAGAGAGAGAGATAGAGAGAGAGATAGAGAGAGAGAGAGAGAGCAAGAACGAGAGCCAGAGAGAGAGAGAGAGAGACACACACACACACACACACATAGACAGAGACAGACATAGAAAGACAGAAGCGGAGCGACTCAGAGGGAGACACAGACAAAGACATACATACAGAGAGAGAGAGAGAGAGAGAGAGAGAGAGAGAGAGAGAGAGAGAGAGAGAGAGAGAGAGAGAGAGAGAGAGAGAGAGAGAGAGAGAGAGAGAGAGAGAAAACTGTAACTGATCTCGTGAGAACGGTAACAAAACGAGACATGTCACCTCTCCGAATGCATTCCAATAGATGACCGCAGGATCAACAACTTCGTAAATTACTCCCAACACACAGAACAGACCGGTTTCTCCCTTTGCCAGCAGCTCCCAAGCTGCACTGTTGCACAAGCCTTCGTCTCCATCAGCTGCCCGGCAGTTCTTTTCAAATTCTCCTGAAACCCTTGGAGAGAGAGTGAGAGAGAGAGAGAGAGAGAGAGAGAGAGAGAGAGAGAGAGAGAGAGAGAGAGAGAGAGAGAGAGAGACACACACACACACACACACACACCCACACACACACACACACACACCCACAACCACGACTTTTACCGTTCATTTTAAACTTGATTAACCGGTGTAACGCCAGACACCGCCACAGGTCTTAAAGAGGAAGTCAGTATATTTACTTTCAGAATTGTATTAGCGACGTCATCTGTTCCGAGGAATGCTTGCCAGAAGCTCACGGTTTGAGACAAATTCTGTTAAATTTCATTTGTCCAGCAGCCCTTTTGTGTGTCCTTCCATGAACTTGTTGGGGGTTAACACGTTTGCGAGGAGGCACCGTCAGTGCTATTTTCTTCGCTGCAATGGGCCGTCGCATCTGCATTTTAGAGAGTCTTCAAGAAAATGGAACTCCATTTTCTCACTGGTCTCACTTTGAACATACCTCCTCTTGTCTTTAACGCCTGCCACCCTCATCCCCTCCCCCCTCCTCGACACCAAAACAATGTCATTACGAAACTCTCCTCCCTAGCGCTGAATCCACCACTGTCATTTTCCCCACACTCTGTCCCATCTTCCAGCTCACACACATATACAATTTATCCCGCCCTGCGTCTCCCCCCCCCCCTTCACCCTCTCCAGCATCCAACCTCCGCCCCCCCCTTCCGTTCACCGCTAACCCGCACCCGTCCATCACCCTTATCTTTTTCAAACTGTCTAGTTTGCTTCATGTCAATAACCCCTCCCCTATATTACCCCAATCTTTTCTAAGCCCGCAGACTTTTTTTCTTCTGCTACATTCGATCACACCACAGAGAAGACGGTGTTGAACTATGATCGCACAAGTCCTCCTCCTCTTCACATGAACACGTCTTAGGACATAAACACGTCATGTCCCAAAATAGTCACTAGTACTGGGAACGGTAACAGACATTCAGCATAGCATAGCATCACATGAACACCATCCATCCCCCACCCACCCCCACCCCTTCCCCCACCTCCTCCTTTGACCACAACATCCCAAACTACACCCACCCACCTCCCTTCCACATTGACCACACTTAATAAAGCCGGGGGTGAGCAGCCGTGGGATTTGACCGGCATCAAAATGATTGCTGTGATGATTGGCAATTATACACGCACTCACTCGAAGACACAACAGCTCGCCATCGACCCATCCAGGTCTATTGAATGTCGAAGGTCCACACACGTAAAATTCTACTCGTGCAAAAAACACGAGTGTATGTGGGAGTTTCAGCCCACGAACGCAGAAGAAGAAGAAGAAGGTCCAGCAAAGCATGACCATGGCGTCAATGCTGTTTCCTCTCGTGTTGCCTTGTAAACACACTTCGCCTACACATCCACCCCATTCTGGTTGTGATTCCATCCAGGTTGAATAGGTGTTTATCGCGAGCTTGCACAACACCACTATAAAGACCAACCCACTGCCCCCGCCCCCGCCCCCCCCCCCTTTTTTGTGTTGTTGTAAAGGTACAGTCCTTCTTGTGAAAACAGTTTAGCTTACTATCTCAGATCGATCCATGCCTTTGGATGGGGAAGGGCCAGCCCTCCACTTGGATACATACCAACAATCAACATCCTGACTGCTTTCTGTGTGGGACTTCGTGTACACTACATTGGGGTGTGCACGTTAAAGATCCCACGATTGACAAAAGGGTCTTTCCTGGCAAAATTGTATAGGCATAGATAAAAAATGTCCACCAAAATACCCGTGTGACTTGGAATAATAGGCCGTGAAAAGTAGGATATGCGCCGAAATGGCTGCGATCTGCTGGTCGATGTAAATGCGTGATGTATTGTGTACAAAAATTCCATCTCACACGGCATAAACAGATCCCTGCGCCTTAAGTCCGAGTCTGGAGATACGCGCGCGACATAAGACTTCATATAACTTGTTTCGTTCAACGGTTTTCTCCTAAGCGACACCTATGTCAATCTGTGCAATTAATGCAGCGAAAATGTCCCATACTCTGCACACAAAAAAACAACAACAACAACAAAAACAACAACAACAACAACAACAACAACAACAACAACAACAACAACAACAACAACAACAACAACAACAACAACAACAACAACAACAACCTGCAGGCTGTGGATTTTGGCATGTATGCGAGTGAAAGAAAGCTCTTATTCCGTGCAAATGCGTTGACAGGTCCATGGCGGTAAGCATGACAGGTGTCACGAGAGAAATTAAAGTTTTACGCCCTCGCGTCAAAACCATTTGGAGCATGTGAGACGAGAAAACTCCGTTTCTTGTATTAAAAAAAAAAAAAGAAAAAAAAAGCGGAGGGTGTGTGTGTGTGTGTGTGTGTGTGTGGGTGTGTGGGTTATAAGTAAATGCAGGTTGCTGGAGGAGACCTGAAGTTGGCTAGGGGCCCTGGCTGGATCTTCGTGGGTCAGTGCTGTGAATGGTCACTTGTGATACTGTGGGGCCGATGGAGCGCAGGGGCTTTTTTGTGTTGGTATTTGCTCTATCTTGCATGCGTGTAATCCTGTTTTCCAAGGCCTGAGACTTTCGCTATGAACATCGGATCTTTATCGTGCGCATGCGTGCACACGGGGGAGCTCGGACACCGAGAGAGTCTGCACAAAGTTGACTCTGGGAAACAAATTCCGCGCCGACGGGAAGGACGGTATTTTTAAATATGTGCACCCATTGCACATATAGATCGATGTATCGGTATCGGTGTTCGCTAGCGATAAAGGCGAAGGATGAGGAGAAATGGCGCAGCATGATTTTTATGGGGAGTCAATATCATTCCGAACATTTCCCACCATACATTCAACACTGCTCAATCAGGAATAGCATGGGTCATTCTGGCCTGGATTTCCTGCAATATTTTGAGAGGAAACAAGTGATGTCAGAACAAGAACGTACGAGAGGAACTGCATGTGCAGAACATTGATTAGCATCGATCTTTACCATGTCATAGCAGTTGGAGTTATAATCCCTAACTTCTGTCATAGTCCACTTACAGTATCAGTGCCCAAAGACTGAGGGTTGGGGGCCCGGGTAGCTCAGGTTTTAGAGCACTGGACTTGTGATCGAAAGGTCGCTGATTCGAATCCGGGCCGGGACGGACACGGGTCAACTTTTTGTGCAGACCCAGAGACACTATCCGTCTCCCACCCCCGTGTCACCACAGTGGCACGTCAAAGACCTCGATCATTCTGCCATAAGTGCAGCTGGCTGATACCACCTAAACACGCATACACTTGTGTATCTCATCTAAAGTCGGGTTAAAACCCGGGAACATGCCCCTAATGGCTTTGCCGTGAGGGCGTAAAACTTGAATTTCTAGGACTGAAAAAAGAAGGAAAGAATAAAAGAATAAAAGAAAGAGAAAAAAGTATCAAAAAGAGAACAAAGAAAGGGAAGCTGAAAAATAAATTGGAGAACGAGGAATAAAGCAAGAAAGAAAGAGAGAAAGAGAGAACCAAAGAAAGAAAACGAAGAAAAAAAAACCAACAGGAGAAAGAGGGAATAATGTCCACCCTGCAGCTCTAACGTCAGTACAATACATTGCTGTACTTTTTTTAAGAAATGTAAAAAACATTTACGTTTGTTTGTATCTGGTTTTGTTTTATATGACTTTGTGAGTCCAATATTTTGTATGTTTATACTCGACCATTATTTTGATGTTTTATTAGTTTAATACTTTGATGAGGTATGTGCGCAGTCTTTGCTTTTGTTTACAATTATTCTCTGTATATGTTCCAAGGACAGGTTGGAAGATTAGGCTAAGCCTAAAACCTTTATCCTTATGTAATAAAGTTCTGAGTTCTGAGTTCTGAGTTCAGTAATTAGCCACTCTTCTATAAATCATTTTTTTTTCTTCTTTCTTTTCTTTCTTCTTTTTTCTTTTCTTTTCTCTTTTTCTCTTTTTCTCTTTTTCTTCTCTTTTCTCTCTTTCTATAAATTCTTGCCTCTGTTCACAATCAGAGAACACAAGCTGTTCAAAGAAAAACTGAACCTTTGTTACAAAAAAACAACAACAACAATATACTTGCATCTTTTTCCATCTTCTCAATCAAATATTTAAAGCTTCAAGAAAATTAGATGTACTTGGAACATCAAACAAGCGGCTGAGCATGCACACAGAAGGTCATAAGCAAATCACACACGCAAGCAAACAAGCAGACATCAGAGTTCGCACCAACGTTCGCACGCTCTTGCATCTTACAATAATTAACAATAATAAACTGATTTTTTTTTATTTTCTGTGTCAGGTCCCATTTTAAAGTATTTTGATTAAATCATCTAATGCTTCGCTTAAACATCATTCTTGAACAAAAATCCTTCCTTCCCATGTAAACGTACATTTAATCCACCTGAGATATTGCGCTGAATTTCGAGAGAGAAAAACCCCACTCTTATAAATGCATTCTGTACTGTAACATTGATTCATATATTCGATCCCAACGGAACTAAACACTGTAAAAAACCGTCTTAAATTAGGTAACTGTAAAATACATACTTTCTTTCGTAGATACATCCTTTATAGAAATGTCTCCCCCCAAACCAACAACAACAACAACAACAACAACAACAACAACAACAACAACAACAACAACAAACCCACACAAACTCACACAGTCAAAAAAGAAAACAAAATAATCATGATACATAAAAAAAAAGAACCAAGGAAAATCTACCACGCTGTTCGATTTAAACGCGAGCCTGTAACAGAATCAAGCCAAACCCGATGGTGGTCGCGGCAGTGCCACTGGCAATCGCAGAGCGTCGCGAATCAGCAAGTCTGACGCCAGCTAAGAGTGTATGTCTGTGTAGAGACGGAAAACAAGCCTGAGATCGTCAGACACAGTGCGGAGAGTGAGATCGCGAGAGTGGGAGTCATTTCTCACGTCTGTATGTGAAAAGGCGAGAGCTGTCGGGAAACTTGCAGGTTGACCAAGACTGTGTGCCACGGGACCATTCATTCAAGTTCATTGTGGTGGACCTGTTGTCGGGTGTCGGCTCTCTGCATGAAACTGAATGACGCTTAATGGTGAGTGGTGTCTTGGTATTTTGTGTGTGTGTGTGTGTGTGTGTGTGTGTGTGTGTGTGTGTGTGTGTGTGTATTTGGGGAGGGGGGTAGGGGGTAGGGGTTGTATTTGAATGTTGTAAATTATGTAAGTTTACTTCGATATAAACATTTGAATTGGCATCATGTACATTTTATTTGTGTATGTATTTTGTTAGGCGCTTAGAACTAATTTAGGTTTTGCACCATATGAGTATCATGATCTTTATTATTATTCATACTTGTTTGATTGTTTTCACTGTTTATATAATTTTTACTTCAGGGGCACCATGATAATATGCTTCTTGTTTTGTTTTCACGTTGGATGTCTTATGAGTTTAAGATTTTTTTCTCTCCAGAATTTCTTCCAGTGATACAAAAATGTGTATTTTGTACATGTTACTTGGGGATGGGGATTTTAGACTTTTCTTCGATTTGTTTCTGTTGAAATCATTTCAGCTCATCTGTACGTGAAACCAACATCATTTAGCAAACAAAGGACAAACAAAGGACAAACAAAGGACAAACAATAACTGCAGAAAGTAAGGAAGAAAGAAAAGAAACAAGCAATCGATCAATCAATCAAACATACAAACAAACAAACAAACAAACAAACAAACATACAAAACAAACAAGCAAACCAACAAACAAGCAAACAATCAAACAAACAAAGAAACAAACAAAGAAACAAACAAAGCATCAAACAATCAGACAATCAAACACAACATGTGTTCATCAATATAATTGATAATAAATGGATGATAAGCAGGAACACTCTAAGGCTGGGCTCCACCAAGAAAATACAAAACAAACAAAAATAGGGGTGGTCTGACAGTGTGGTCCACGCACGGTGAGCGCGGTGACAGAGCGGGGGTTTAGTTACCCATATCGGTCGCGTTATGGTGAAGAACAATGAAGTTCTTTCGTGTGCACTAGCTCATCCTTTGCACCAGGCGCACCCAGCGTGTGCAGTGATTTACATTGTTGTGAGCGTTGAAACATGCGACGCAGCTTATGATTGTATTCATGTCATTATCATCGACCGATATGATAGTACTTCTTCTTCTTCTGCGTTGGTGGGCTGAAACTACCACGTACACTCGTGTTTTTTGCACGAGTGGAATTTTACGTGTATGACCGTTTTTATCCCGCCATTTAGGCAGCCATACGCCGCTTTTGGAGGAAGCATGCTGGATATTTTCGTGTTTCTATAACTCACCGAACTCTGACATGGATTACAGGATCTTTTACGTGCGCACTTGGTCTTGTGCGTGCGTGTACAGACGGAGGGGGATAAGCCACTAGCAGGTCTGCACATAAGTTGACCTGGGAGATCGGAAAAATCTCCACACTTAACCCACCAGGCGGCCGCGGCCAGGATTCGAACCCTCGACCTTCCGATTAAGAGGCCGACGTCTTACCACCCCGCCACAGCGCCCGTCATATGATAGTACTGAGACAGTAGAACACGTGAAACCCACATGAAGAGTAAACGTGATTAAATAACGAAGCACAAAAAAAGAGAAAAGGTGATGGTAGAAGTAGTAGTCGAAGTCGAAGCGCCCAAATTGAAGACGCATCTTTTGGAACCTTCATCTCTTCCAACACCTTGTGAAACCTATGACGTCAATGCAAAAACACGTCACTCTGGAAAGTATAGCGTGGCGTGTACGTTCTCAAAATTCTTTCAGCGAAAACAGCAAGCGCAACAATGTTTCCAGAATGACGTTTGTCTCGGTGACTTTTTCATCATGGGCAGTGGAAAATTAGGTCTCTGCCAGACTAGTTTGACACGACCTCCTTTACATGATGTTCCCACTAGTGAAGTGAACGATATTGTTAGGCCAAAAAAAA
>NC_090246.1:94271514-94274014 GCF_037325665.1 Littorina saxatilis
CTTGTGTACGATTATGCAAAACACCGATAATGAAAACTCTTTCGTTTTTGTTTGATGCCTGACGGCATTTATCACAAGGAACTTAGTCGATAAATATCGACAGGGGGCCGACAAATGGTTTAAATGGGAAATGTGTGTATATGGGTGTGGGTTTGAAACAAACAAACAAACAAACACATGTGAACCCCGGGCCGCAGGCCTTCGATGTAGTGATTGAAAAAAAAGGATGTTCTCAAATGGTTCAATTCTCATTTGGTCTGATTCTCAAATGGTACCGGTATACTCCCCCCCCCCCCCCCCCCTGGCCGCAGGCCTAGGAGTAAAATTTTATAGACACTGACCTTCTTCCCAGGGGTCATTGACCCAGTTTTAGCTATGAGAGGTGGTTCGCCCAGAGGCTGTAGAGTATACTGGGGCGGTCTCTTTGATGTCTTGAGAGGAAACTTGGCCAGGGTAGTACATGCACCAGAACTGGTGGACACCAAGGACAAACATGAAATCGAAGCAGTTTGCTTTCAGAGGGAACGGTCGTCAGCAACTCAAACTTCTCTGTTTTCTTTTTTTTTTTAAATCTGACTTTCTTTGTGGCCCCCTGACTCCGCCCCCCTCCCTCTGTAAGGACCCCCCTCCACAAGGACCGATTTTTGTCAACATTTTAAAGGTCGCTAGAGAGGGGTTCCACTGTATGACCTAACCGCTACTGGCAGACGGCCTCAATCTTCACGCGCAAAGACGAGATTAATAGGTGCTCGGTTTTGGTATTTTGAATTACATTACATTAAACCTTTGTTGGGTTTCATGGTCATGGCAACAGCCATAATAATATTACATGATGTATAATATCATATTTTCAGCATATGTGAATTACATGTCATCATACTAAACTGTCATACATTTTTATTCCTACATTATTCTGATTGATCACAACCAAACCTACTATCATTGGACACATCCAAATGCAAGCGCCTGTTCTTGACAATTTCCCTCGGATCTAAATATAAAATCAGTGCAATTTCCTGGGTCGGGCTTTGCCACAGACACTCACGGTTTGGCCTGTAGGTAAAATGTACAATGTATTTTCTGATTTGTGCACAAAAGCTTTTTTTCTTTTTTCTTTTTTTTAACATAACAATGTTTAATGTCACTGTATGTTTAAAAGACCATGGTCATATTTGTAAAAAAAATGTTAAATTAGAAAATAAATAACATTTTGGTTCATGATTTTTCCTACACCTGTGCTAAAAATAAGAAATAAAAATGTCGGGTATATAAGTCACTCAAATACAGCTAGGTATGAATGGCTCGGTTTGAGTTTGTTGCAGTTGACCCTGCACAATGCGACATATCATGTTTTTGTTGAACAATTTTGACGTCACCCCTCCCATAGGGTGACGTATTTCACAACTTCCTGTGTTACACAAACTCTGTGATGACCAATTTTGACGTCACCCCTCCCATAGGGTGACGGATTTCACAACTTTCTACAGATGAACAATTTTGACGTCACCCCTCCCATAGGGTGACGGATGTACACAAACTGATGACGTAATTCACAACAAAATGGCGCTGCCCATGGTCAACCTCGAAACTATCCGTATAGAATGGGGGCGTCCTCGCCCCCATAATACAGTTCAGAGACATCCTGCTTGCTGCCGCGCGGGCAGAGAAATGTTCCCTCTTTATCTTCACCGCGCTGGCAGCAAAACCCCTCACGCGGAGATGTTTTCAGACAGGCCAGACACAGGTTGTCCCGGAGGTGTATAGGCTTTAATTATTCCATAAGGGGCTCCGCTCACATATGTAACTTCAGCAGGACCGACGACGCACTGCAGATTATCCCAGCCCGCTACACGTTGCATGAAAGGAAAACAGGCCAAGTACTCGTCATAATCCCTATCGCGGCATGAATAATAGGCAGTGCGTCGTCTGTGCCGCTAAAACTGCGCAGGTATAATCTGCCCTTAACGTTGCAGACCTCCATTGCAACACGCACGCCATAATACAGCTGCCAAGGCGCTTTCAAAAACGATCCTTCATGTAATCCCTGCAAGCATTACTGCCCCTTCCAGAAAGTTGATTAGAGGATGCTTTATGGAGCAGGCCACGATAACATTGACAGCAGACAACAAGGTTGTTAGAGAGATAGATGAGAAAATCGAAGTAATGGTGGTGTTGATAAGGCCTGGCGCTCACCTATGTAACTTCAGCAGGAGAGACGACGCACTGCAGATTATCCTCTACACGTTGCATGAAAGGAAAACAGGCCAATTACTCGTCATAATCCTTATCGCAGCATCAATAATATGCAGTGCGTCGTCTGTGCCGCTGAAACTGCGCAGGTATAATCTGCCTTTAAAGAGTGTGGGTCATCGAAATAACCGGGCTGTGACAGCATATTGGACATGCTGGTATCTTCTTTTTGAAATTTGAGATTTGTCTCTGCTTATGCGTCACTTACTATGTTTCGTCTCTGTATCTGTTTTCCATCTGCTCTTGTCAT
>NC_090246.1:94279014-94289014 GCF_037325665.1 Littorina saxatilis
GGAAACGATCGAATGATTTGTTTTCTTGCTGGCTGGATGTTTGAAGAAATTCACTTCTATAGCAACTTTAACGGCAGTTGGGATACACATGTGACCGTCCTGCTCAAATTAAGCTCACAATTATTCCATTCATGAGAAATTCTTCAAGTTATTTTCGTTTTTTCGTTTTGGCTAATGATACCTTTGACAGTAAAGATGATCGATGACATTGGCGATCGCTTCTTGAAAGGTTGAGTCTTTGGTTTGATTTGATTTGTAGCATGTTTGAGAACATGTAAGCACACGTGTGACTGCCGTGACCAAAGTAGAACAATATTTCCTTCTAATGATGAGAGATTGTCACGTGATTGGAACAAGTCCGTCTAACAGTACCATTAATCACGAAAGAGGATTTCTATTGACGGTGACAACATCTCTTGAAGGCTTGAAGCATGTAGTGTCTACGTAATTGGGTTTTCCAAAATATGGATTTTGGTTTTGTTTTGTTTTGTTATGTGTTGCCTTCAGGTGTTTGAATGACTACAGTTCTAAAGTAGCAAGTGAGACCAGCTGTCTTTATTATATTTAAGTCACCACTCGTTCTATTGATAAGAGATTCTGAACTAATTGGTTGGGTTTCGATTAATAGTGCCATTGATACTGAAGATGATTACTGAATAAGATGAGAAGGCTTGAAGCATGTACAGTCTACGGAATTATTTATTTTCGGAAATAGATAGCTTGATTCTCTTTCGCCTTGGGAACGTTTCATCTCGTGAGTGAGTGGAAGTCGGTGACAACAACTCTCCGAGTACTACAGATTAATGATAATTAATTTTTGGCTGGAACATCTTATCTGATCTAATCTATAGGACGTCTTGAGGCAAAAGTGTGACCGCCAAGGCTGTCTCGTAAACTTAATTTGCCATGGTCGCAATTTCTGTTGATGGCAGGTTCAGTCCTCGTACACCAACTCTTTAAAATTAATTTTAAAAAAGTGCTCACTCACATAAACAGAAAGTCTATTACAGCGCCTAAACCAGCTGGTATTTGAGGTTGACAGTCTTTTCGTGACACTTTTTGAAGCATTTACGACATGGGGTTAGTGAAATTTTTTTGTTTGTTTGTTTGTTTGTTTGTTGCTTAACGTCCAGCCGACTACGCAGAGCCATATCAGGACGAGGAAGGGGGGGATGAAGGGGGCCACTTGTCAAGCGATTCCTGTTTACAAATGCACTAACCCATTACTTGTGTCCCAGCAGGCTTTAGTAAAACTAAATTAATACCTACTGGAAGATTACCAGTTTCCAGTATGTTAAAATAGGCTTAACCTATCTACTGCTGGACTTACATCAGAACACTAACAGATTAAACTATACATGAATCGCGAGACAAGCGGCAAGAGAAGAGATTTTTGGAAAAAATACAGGTGAATGAGCAAGAAGGCAGAAAAAAGAAAAGAATTCATGAAGAAAAAGAGAGCATGACAGGAAAGAGGAACCAAAAATCTACCTAACAGCAAACTAGAAAGCTCCTGCGGTTCCAAAAACAGGAGGGGCTTTTAATTTCATAACCGCAGTGCCCCACTGCGGGAGTTTAGTGAAATAGTAGAGCGCGTATAAGAACTAACAAGTGTTAGCAGTGCGAGTCGTCAGTATATATCAAGGACCATGTTATGTGGAAATGACTATGGCTATTTAGATTGTTGTCTTTGACATGCATTCAACAATTTGTACAATAATGTGAAAGAATTCTCTGGTTCAATTCCACCTTTAGAATCTTAGAATCGACGAAGAAAAGTGGAAAAATGGTTGGTTGTGTGTAACAGTGTACAAAGACATTTTATATAAAAAAAACACACTTTATTTCCAGCCGGTCTAGATTATTCGAAATCAAAATTAAAAACTTAACAATCGATCTAAACTTCGCCACTGCATGACACCATCTTCAAGATGATCTTGTTAAGTTGAATCCATATTCTGAGTGAATGATATCACGTACACTCGACATTTTCTTTCTTTGTAATTCTCTGTTCGCTCACAATTTCTTTATCCCCATAGAGCACACGATTAGTCAAGGCAATCGTGAAATATACGAGTCACGCAGAGTCAATCCGAGTGATTGGAAAGTATTGCTTTGAGTAACAGAGAACCATCTTCGAGAGGTGTTCGACTTTTGCAAAATCGTGTCCCGCATAAAAATGAACTTCTAACGACTATTTTAATGGTGATCTGTAAACGGCTCGATTTATACAGCTGTTTTTGAGCTTCTAAGAGACAGAAACGTGACATTTGTTTTTAATTTATATTTCAAATACTGAAAAAAATCATTTACACTTGTCTGCAACGCGATTTATCAAATATAAATGAGAACGAGCTGTTGTCGACAGGTTTTTTTAATCAATTGTTAGACTCTCTGGGGACACGGGGAAAATACCGGTAGTTACAAGTCACTACACGGGAAAACAAATCATCACGCCACAGGGCAAGAGATAGATTTCCATCGGTCAAAAGTAGAGTTGACTGAATACGAATACCATATGCCATTGTGACAGTCTTAGTTTAATGGAACCGCGTTGGCTGGCTATCAAAAATACGGCACTGTTGGCTTTTCTTTACCACAGGATCGCATAATTATGAGCTCGGTTAACAATATGCTATACGTGATGGTAGCAACAAGAATCTTGTGGATCGTAGCGTCTTGAGTGAGTTTCAAAATGTCGGCTGTTTTTAGTTTTCTTTCAACTAGCACGCAGTCGCATATATGGTACTTTGCTTTAGGTAGCAAAAAGAATCTTGTGGATCGGAGCGTTTCCTTCAAAACTAGCTAGTGGTCGCATATAAGGTAGTGTCAAAAAGCTTTCAACTTGCTGGTAGCACACGGGATCTTCTGGATCGGAGTGACAATGAAAATGTCGGCTCTGTTTGCTCTTCCTTTGCGCACAACCACAATCGAGGTCTACTCAGATATACAGAGAATACTACATGGCTTGCTGTGTGATACCATGTTTACACGAGTAGATTTTTGTAATATTGTAATGCGAGCACAAGCGAACTTTTCAATATTTGAAAAAGCAACGAGTGTAAACCTGGTTTCCCACAGCAAGCCTTATATATGCTGTTTATCATACATTCTGTACTTGTGTGCCTTCTGCTTCAAACTTCCCAGAGTCGAAGTTTCCAAATTTAAGACGTGTCCTCTGGAACCTCCCATTGGAATTAGAGCGTCATAATTATGTACGTTTTCAGAAATCATCCAGAGGAAAGAACAAAGTTAACGCAAAAGTGTTTCGATAATAACATTTGACATTTTCATCACGACCAGTGGAAAATTAGGTCCCTGCCAGAGAGTAGTTTGACCCGACTTCATTTGCATGATATACACACGTGTGAAGAGATGGTTTATTTATCACATGAGTGGTCTCCCACAGGTATGTAGGATATATTTAATCGTTGCATATAATATAGAACCTCCTGGACCAAGAGTAACCGTCAAATTGTACGAAAGCACGATCAAGAAGAAAAAGAACTTTTCAAAGAGGATTTTCCTCTTCCCGGTCGTCAGTAAATGTACCTGCAGGGCACAATCTCAGTTATGTGTGTAATGTCTTTTGCTGCCACCCCTTGCATATTGGTAAACAGGAATGTCCTTATCTTGTGAGGAGAGAGTTAGAAAGAAGGACTCTCTCCTCCCCCCCTTTCTCTTTCTCCTCTGTCTGTCTGTCTGTCTGTCTGTCTGTCTGTCTGTCTGTCTGTCTGTCTGTCTGTCTGTCTGTCTCTCTCTCTCTCTCTCTCTCTCTTTCCCAGTTTTTTGTCCGAGCCCTTGTATTGCCATGGGAGGTACGCTTGTCTTTCAACTGGCATTGTTGCTGTATGTTCAGCATTCTGTGTTTATAAACAAAGGCCAAACACGCGAAACTTCAAATGTGTTTTTCTCAAAAAAAACCATTAACACAGCACAATATAACTTGCCCGCCCCAAACCCAGAACAGTGTGCGCATCAAACCCAAATCAAAGGCTGCACGTGCCTTGGTGTACAAAAACTAGTCGTCCACCAGAGGACTGAGCTCCTGTCTGTTTTCAGCCACGGATGGCAAAATGCGAGACACCACGCAACGGCCTTGTCGCCAATTCGATTACCTACCACGAAAAACGCCCATATTTTTGTCAAAGTCCTTTCAGCCCACTAGTACCCTGTGACGTATAAACCTCTACTTCTAGGAAAGTTGCGACTGACAGGATCGCGAATCTGCAATAAATTCCACCGCCAAAACAGGATGCCGCTGGAAGTGTGTTTTCGTTTCGTTTCTAATTAACACAGGTCGTACTTTGGATTACATGCCCGGGTTGAAAGGGGTGGTATAATTTTGGTACTTGGCGTTACCATCGTGCGCTGAAATTGCTGGAAATGAGTTATTTAGCTTCCCATTTCCTTGCTGTAATCCAGTCTGTCGAGGAAGTCTCTGCCACAGCGGAATTAAAAGAAGAAAATTTAAAGGGAAGCTAATTTTTGGCTTGAAGGCTTTTTTTGCACAGAGCATGCATCAAAGAAGTTAACGGAGATAATACCAAAAGGGAATTTAGTGTAGATGATGACAGGAGTATGACATGGAAATCATTTTTCTTTGATGATGATATTGATTGTTGTAGGGCCGAAAGTAATTTCAGATTTTTTAGACAAGTATGACTGAAGAGTGGCACGGGATGACTGCGTCTCTGATCTGACGTACGTATGTCTGGCTGGCTACGTTGATGAACTTTATCACCATCAAGCTCCCCTCCACCCCCACCCCCTCCCCTCCACCCCTTCACCCCCACCCCGATCCTTTGCTCTACGGTGAGATCTTTTGAATACTGCTGATTTTTCTTTGTGGTCTGAAGTCGTCCAAGCGTCTTGTTTACGGCTTGCAATAACCCTCAAAAATTTGAAGCTTGCATTCCGAACAACAAAAATCAACAACAACAACAACAACAACAACAACAACAACAACAACAACAAAAAACGTAAAAGTTGTGTAGCCCGAACTGAACTCCCTATGTTTAAATCATAGGTCGCTGGATGTCCATAAACATCCGGTCTTCGATTGTTTCTCCGTGTTTTTAACTATCTTCTTGCTAATGTTTCTCTTATCTTCTCTGCAAACGAAAGAAAGTCTCCATGTTTAAAACATTAGTCGCGGGATGGTGATGAACTTCCGGCCTAAAAATAAAGTAATATCATTGAAGACATCGGGGAATTCCACGTCACGTTGTTTGACCTCTTCCCTACTTTTTCTCTGTCGTTCTCTTCTGTTTGTCTCACTATGTCCTTGCTCGTTGCGAAAGAAATAAAGTCTCCGTGTATAAAACATAAGTCGTTGGATGCAGATAAACGTCTAGACCTCACAAAGCACGATGGAGGGACATGCCAGTTGGCTCGGGGGACTTTTCCGTCTCTTTGTTTTGTGTCTAGCTGACGCATCTTCGCTTGGTCCTTGTAGGGGAAGGGCCCCTAATATGGACCACTTTTTGTTTATTGCTGGTAACTAGCTTGTTTTCTTGCGAAGAAGTTTCATTTTGTGGTTGGTAGTCCTTCTCTCTTAGTTTAACCGTTAGGCCTAATTAGAGTGACATAGCTTTGATAGACCTTAAACAAAAATTAAATACAGAAAAAATCACCAATGGTCCATATTAGGAGCCTGGGCGCCCAATATGGACCAGTGAAGCAGCCTTCACGAATCACTGTAAAAAGCCCCCTATACTTCAAAATAACATGATACAACTTAGTGTGCAAGTCAGACTAATTCAAATATGCTTTAGATTTAGCTGTTTCGGGTTGATGAGAGCATTATTTGAAGCACACCAGGAAACTGAAGAAGCTTATCAAAAACAGAGTGAAAATAAGTGAAATTATCAACTTCCACAAAAAAAAGACTATTTGTTGTTATTTTTTGAAATCTCGATGGCTAGTTATAGGTTATTTTCAGCAAGCTTCTTAATGAATTAATTAAAATTGCCTTTAGTTTTTATTTTCTTCGATTTGTTGAAGGTGGTCCATATTAGGGGACTCACACATACTTTAAGATTTTGCTATTATTTTTTGTTTGCAGTAGAAACTCGGGGTACACACTGTTAAAATGTAACAAATACTGTCTTAGCTGTCATATATATAGCCATTTTTGTGTTATGAAAGCTTTGGCTGTGGACAGAAACGAGTCCGTTTTAGGCGGCGAATTTAGAGTGAACGCTGCCAAAAGTGAAAAAAAGAGAAAAAGCCTAACGGTTTTGAGGTTTGTGTTTCTGCATTTGTTTTGACATGTGCAACTTATCCAGAGAGGGTGAATAAAGCGAATGAAATTATTTTGAGCGCTCTAGCGCCGTTAGTTTGTCAGAACAGGAGGTGGTCCATATTAGGAGCCGGTCCATATTAGGAGCCTTTCCCCTACTATCTCTCTGTGTATCGGTCTCACTGTCGCGGTCTCTCTGTCATGGTCTCTCTGTCGCGGTCTCCCTGTCTCTGTTTTTCTGTGTGTGTGTGTGTGTGTGTGTGTGTGTGTGTGTGTGTGTGTGTGTGTGTATGTGTATGTGTGTGTGTGTGCATGTGTGTGTGTATATGTGTATGTGTGTGTGTGTGTGTGTGTGTGTGTGTGTGTGTGTGTGTGTGTGTGTGTGTGTTACTCTATTACTTATCCTATATAAGATTTCCATGATGAAAACACAGGGCACTGTACACAGATAAACGCCCGGCTGCCAGACAACACAAGGAACGTTGTAGTGTTTTTAGACTCAGACCATTTTACTCGTCTTGGCTAGAATTCCACAACGAGAAAGATACGATAAAGAACACTTGGCCGGCATACTGTAAATATTACGTTTTGTTTTGTCAAAAATCAAACGTACAAATAACCTACAAGTCTTGTTTTTTGGTTCATCTTAACTAGACCTCTCTCTCGCCTGTTCAATGTCTTCTTTTTTTGTTACATTGTTTTTGTTTTTGCTTGTTTGCTTGCCTGCTTGTTTTTAGTTGTTTGTTGTTTGTGTTTTGTTTGTTTGTTTGCTTGTTAATTTGTGCGCTTGTTTGTTTGTTGTTGCTCGTTCCATTCCCCCGTTTGCGATAGAAATAAAGTCTGCATGTCTAAAACGCAAGTCATTGGATACAAACGACTCGATGGAAATGATTGTGCAGGCTGGGAGACTTTAAGCGTCCTTTTGTTTACCCTCGATCTGTCTCACTTTTCCTCTGTCTTTATCTTCTGGTTTCTTGCTCGTTTCATCCACCCACTGTCTTGCACACACACAAATATCTAAAACATATGTCTTTGCTAATACTAAACGTACGGACCTCAAACAGCATGAGGGACGTTATTACAGGCTCAGATACATGTACATGTTGGACGTCATTACGGAATGCTGGCTTTACTCATTGTAGACAGTTTTCAGCAGAGGGTCAAAACTGATTTTTTTTTAAATTATAAAATAGTGTTTATATTTGTTCCTGATCTGGATAGAAAGATAAAAGAATGTTAAATCATGTATTGTCCATACTATTTTTGAGAATATTTCTAATGGAGAATGATTTACCTAGTCTTAACGCTTTCTACCCCACCTATGTTGACCAAGTTTTTTTTTTAGCCGTGACCAAATGTGCTGCAGCAGGTCACTCAGAATTGTAGTAACTGTGTAGCAACTGTGTATCAACACGCTGGAATGCAGGCGTTAGATCGACTTTACAGGAAGCAACTGAAGTGACTGTGTGTACGGATATATCCGTACCAGGTCAGATAGATCGAGCTATATGAGTGGGTACGGATATATTCGTACATGGGAGACAATGAGTTAAGCTCAAATACATCAAAATCGCCAAGATTCGAGTAACGCCAAAACTCCAGGACGACGAACTGTTGGTCACTGGATGCGGATAAACGCCTGGCTCCTCCATCTGCTCGACCCCCCCCCCCCCCCCCCCTATTTATTCAATGTATTTTTCCTCCTGTTTTTCTTCCTCAATTGATTCTCACATTTGCAATACAAATAGGTTCTTTATGTTTGAAACATAATGAATTATACGTCCCTGGGTGCAAACAAACATCCGGGTCCCACACATGACGAGGGACATGCCGGTAGGCTTATAGGCTCTAGAACGTTTAGCCCTTTTGGCTCAACCTCAGTCATAGTTCAGTGTGTGTGTGTGTGTGTGTGTGTGTGTGAGAGAGAGAGAGAGAGAGTGTGTGTGTGTGTGTGAGAGAGAGAGAGAGTGCGTATGTATGTGTATGTGGTGCGTGTGTTTATGTGTCTGTGTGTGTGTGTGTGTGTGTTTTTATGTGTCTGAGTGTGTGTGTTTGTGTGTGTGAATGTGTGTGTGTGTGTGTGTGTGTGTGTGTGTGTATGTGTGTGTGTGTGTGTGTGTGTCTCCTCTGTGGGAGTATAACCTTGCATGCTTGTTGTTATGAAAGAATGTTATAAGATGTTTGATGGGTTGTTGACAGACCAGCTTTTTTGTCTGTCCGAGGGGGAGCATATCGTCTTTTGTTTCATATTTATTGACCAAGGCCGAAGGCCGCGGTCAATAAATATGAAACAAAAGTCGATATGCCCCCCGAGGACCGACAAAAAAGCTGGTCTGTCAACAAACCATCAAACATCGTTTTTGTCATCATTTTGGTAGTGAGAAAACAAGTGCACAATCAACCCAGGGAGCCATGCTTTGAAACACGGGTCCCGTGCTGATAACCACACGGGTACCGGTTTGATAACCACTGGCAATCAAAGATGGCGTGTCAAAGCAACTTTCTGTGTTAGGTTTGAGGATGCACAGTTCTGTAGGTTCATCTCGGTATTCCACCCCCTCGGCTTTCTGTTGTAAATATTAAGCTGAGTGATCGAATGTGGAAGCTACGTTTGGTCAAAGGTCACAGAAGATTTGCGTCGTGCAGCGAAGGAAAGAATCGCGATCTTGTTTCCGACTCGGTACCTCTTTGTTTTTCATTAGACCTGTCATTCTGCTTGCTCGGCTTTGTTAGATGTTTGCATATCGTGTTGCTATTTTCTTTGCTTTTATTATTGTTTCTTATTTGTGCTTTGTTTATCGATACAACGTCTTGTGCACGGGTCAAAATGTGTGTCAGGTGTCGTTTTACTTGAACTTGACGTTCGTGTTTCTACGAACGTCTGTGTATCGAAACACAGATATACGCACTCCATGACTTTGTAAGAAGACATAACATATCGGTAGGTTTCATTTGTTTGTGACGAATTTATTGAAGTAGTTTTGTTTTTTTGTTTACTTTTGCCAGTTTGCCAGTTGGTTTTTTGAACTTTGCAAAGCAGTGTCTTGTCGTCTGTTGAGGTCTGGGGAAACGCCAATGAAAAGAGCCGAAGAATCCTCGAGCGTTTCTATTGGGTTTGCTTTTGATTATCCATGTAATAGGGCTTCCTGCAACTATGGTAACCGGGGATTTATTCCCCGGGGAACATGAAATTTATTTCCCAGGTGCTTGTGAATGAAAACTCGTGAAAATGATGACAAATGAGAGTATTGTACACCATATTGAGTTGTGATACACAATGTCTAACATAATGTTTAATCATTACATATCTTATGTTTTATGAAATATCGTGTTGCAATTGTGAGGCAGGCCTAAAGACAAAATTCTCTTTTGTAAAGTCAAACAATAACGTTCTTGACCTGGTCCTTGTTCTTCTTGCTTTTGGCTTCTGTTTTGTGTGCTCCTATTTTGCGAACGAAAAAAGCCGCCTTGTCCAAAACATGTTTCACTGCTGCAGCTCCCAAACGACATGATGGACATTGTGGGAATTGTAGGCTCAGACACTTCGGCTAGACTCCTCGCCCATTGTGTTTGAAAACTGTCTTTTTGCTTCTCTTGTTTTGGGTTTTTCCATTCCCCTCGTTGTGAAAAAAAGTGTAATCTCCGAGTGTGCGAGAAAGGTGACTGGCTTCCCTTTTGACTCGACCTTCTTCCCATTGTTTCAATGTCTTGACACCTCTTTTGTCATTGCTCGTTCCATTCTCCCCTTTACGAAAG
>NC_090246.1:94296514-94304014 GCF_037325665.1 Littorina saxatilis
TCAACAAACACAAAACAGCATGACCTAAGCGACTTCCTCGAAATGATTTTTTTTGACTGTATGTTTTTCTTGTATTATTTGTATGTTGAAAGGTTATTAAATGTACTCACAAAAATAAAGTGCTTTAATTTTCCAAATAAACTCGAAAGATATATAAAAATAACCGACCGTCGTAACAAAATGTAGTGCAAGTCCCATTCGTAGCATCAGCTTGCAGAAAACATTTGATCCTAGCATGTGGGTGTACACCAACTTCACACTGAAGTAAACAGTATGACCTTAGCAACTTAGCAACAATAATGTTCTTTTTCTTTTATTAGGCTTATGTTCTTTCCTTTGTTCAACTTATTTTTCTGGTAGTCTTATCAAATGTTTGCACAACTTAAATTGCGATTCTTTGCAAATAGAACCGAAAGGTCACAATCACAAGACATTGTTCATCGTACCAAACTTTAGCTCCATTTCGAGTAACTTATCATCTCCACATAGAGATAACGCTTGATTATTGTATGTTCAAAAGCACATGAGAACAAGTGGTTGTGGCCTCTTTTTAACTTGAGGCTTTCCAGGTCCTTTTCTTCTGCATATTTCAAAACACTGAGGGTTGTGAACTCCTCTTTTTCCAGAACCTCAACCACACGTTGGGGCAGATTCTTTGCCCATGAAGTAAAATTGAACTCCATTTTGCAGAACTGAAAAAATCGCTGAACTTGTTTGCTGGCCGCTGCGCTGCTACTAATGACTTCGGTCCTCGCTCTCTCTCGGACTCCGTTATCATTCTGTTACCATTGTTTCATTCCAGATGCTCTCCTTCACTCATCACCTCCCCCCTGCCCTCCAACCCTCTTCCATTCCCCGCATTCGTTCCGGCCACGGGACTCTGCTATCACTTCCTCCTGCATTACCTCTACACCTCCCCCCCCCCTTTTTTGTGCTGCATATCTGTCTCTTTAAATAGAGTTTATGGTCGCTGACCGCTCCCTCTAAACTCACACTTAAATTGTACATGGAGATACCGCTTAATTACGACATTAGCGAAAGCGTACGAGAAAGAGGGGCATACTGGATTGTACACAGATATACCGCTAGGTTATGAGATTTGCGAAAGCGTAATAAGAACATGGGGTATAATTATTGGAGTTGTGCAGTTCCTTTAAATCCTTTACGTTGTGAGTTGAATTCTCAGAGAGCTGGATTCTACAGGCTGCTATGTTTTCAGAAGGTTGAAATGTGTAAAGCAAGACAGATACAACAAGAAATTCCTTCGATAGGAAAAACACCCCCTATAAAGGGAAATAACCTTCTCAGTTGGTGGCAGTGAGAATGGTTATTTCCCTTTGACCAACGGGGGTGTGCCTCTATAAGTCGTTGTATAATTTTAATCCACCAATAACTCCCTAACCGTGTGTTTGACTGGTCCCAATTTTTGTAAGGACCGTCTCAGGAATGTATAGAACCTGTTCACCAAGTTTGGTGACGATCGGTCCGTTCATTCTTGAGATCTATATGCGAACACAAACAAACACACAAACAAACACATCGAGTGAAACCTATACACACCCCTATACCGGGGGTGTAATGAGTATGTTTTGTTTGTTTTGCATGTGAGTGATCATGACCATCCTTCGCTAAAACCAGTGCTGGTAAATGTTCAACTGGGTTAAAATTTGCATTTTATCCGAACATTTTACATTTGCATTTTATATAATAAACATTTCTTACTTTACAAACTTCGAGCTTCTGAATTACCTTCTGCAAATATAAGCTAGTTTATGTTCATGACACTTAAAAGTCCTTTTGTCCAAAACATTCTAATGTCATTATTTTTGTTTACATGCGTAGTCACATTTGGCCGTGCGATAATTGTGTAGATGCAAACCAGAATAGTTGGTCCAGAGTTCGAGGCACGCCTTGAAAACACATGTATTTTCTATTAGCTAAAAGAATTGCTTGTTTGTTTCCGAACTTCTGTTCGTGCAGAGTTTACTTTGCAGACTCTTCAGCGACATTTGGCTCTTAACTTAGATCGTTAGATCATTATGAATAATTGCGTTTCACCCGCTGAACTCGGAACGTTTGTTAACCCGTGATTTGTAAAAATGTAAAAATATTTTACAAATCACGTCGAACCTAAAACCGCGATTTGTAAAAATGTAAAAATGGAAAAATATCGCATTCCACAAAGTAATGCATGCCTTTTATTATTATTATTTTTCTTGTTTAGAGCCTCTAAGCTGAGTGGTGGGGGTGGTTTTAGTTCCACATCCCATTTTGGTGCCATCCCATTTTGCCGCCGTCCCATTTTTTGCCCCATCCCATTTTCGCGACATTTCACAAGTCAAGCGTCATTTTACTACCGTGTCATAACTATAGCGCGACATCCCATTTTGACACCATATCCCATTTGGCCGCCATGCCGTTTCACCGCATTCCATTTCGCCCCCATCCCATTGTCGCGACATTTCACAAGCCAAGCGTCATTCTACTACCGTGTCATAACTATAGCGCGACATCCCATTTTGACACCACATCCCATTTGGCCGCCATGCCGTTTCACCGCATTCCATTTCGCCCCCATCCCATTTTCGCGACATTTCACAAGTCAAGCGTCATTTTACTACCGTGTCATAACTATAGCGCGACATCCCATTTTGACACCATATCCCATTTGGCCGCCATGCCGTTTCACCGCATTCCATTTCGCCCCCATCCCATTGTCGCGACATTTCACAAGCCAAGCGTCATTTTACTACCGTGTCATAACTATAGCGCGACATCACATTTTGTATTTATTCTTCTTGCCAAGCCTCACTATACTACTATACTGCGTTATTCAACTAGGAAGACATTCCGTTTACGCCAAATCCCAATTTTGCCACAATCCAAAATGTCGCGAAAATATGGTGGGGGCAAAATGGGATAACGGCGAAACGGGATTGTGCCAAAATGGGACGTGGAGCTAATGGTACATAACATGGTGGTAAAATGACACTTTGCCTGTAAAATGTCGCGAAAATGGGATGGGGGCGAAATGGGCTAACGGCGAAACGGGATTGCGCAAAAATGGGATGTGGAGCTAATGGTACATGATATGGTGGTAAAATGACACTTGGCCTGAGAAATGTCGCCAAAATGGGATGGGGGCGAATTGGGATAACGGCTAAACGGGACTAATAGATTCCTTGACTTTGGGGTGGTGCAACTCTGTCACTGCTAGCTTTCCACTGTGAGGAAGCGACCGGAATTTCCTAACGATGGGACATCCTAGTAATGAAAAAAAAAAATGAAAAAAAAATCTTAAAATTAACAGTCGCGCTACCCCAAAAGTCAAGGGATTTCGTTTTTGTCCCTTGACTTTAGAGATGACAAGAAAATATCGGGCGCAAAAACGTGATTTGTAAAAATTGTTACAAATCACGGGGCGCGCCCCGCGATTTGTAACAATTTTTTACAAATCGCGAGGCGCGCCCCGCGATTTGTAAAAATATTTTTACAAATCGCGGGGCGCGCCCCGTGATTTGTAACAATTTTTACATTTTTACAAATCACGGGTTAACAACGTTATATCGACCGAAGTTGCTCTGCGAATCCTGACTTGCGTTCGTGAGCAAGAATTTAGATCTGTTTTGAGTTCATAAGGAATTATGCTGTAGATGCTTTTTCAATCCGTAATTTTCCACACACACACACACACACACACACACACACACACACACACACACACACACACACACACACACACACACACACATACACGCATTGCCGTTCAAACGATATACATTTGCTGGGGGCTGTGCCACCTCAGTATGAACTTCTGCATCACTTTCCACAAAAGCTATAGTTTAAGTTTTTTTTTAACACTCGTCTATGGCAATGAATCGACGGTGAACGTTGGCAGAAATATTGATTGTTCCGTAAATCTACGGCTTTTCAGCTTTTTATGTAATCGCTGCCACCTGAAGTAGCAGGCAATTCTGCATTTTTTCCTGATCGATTTAGATTGGCGCAACTTCCTCACTTAGGACAATCTGTCATGATCACACGCATGCACAGACGCACGCACGCGCGTGGGCAAGCGGGCACGCACACAAATACACATACACGCACATACTCAAACACCCACCCTGGGCCACCCACCCATCAACACACACTCCCACCCCACGCCCCCCCCCACCCCCACCCCACCACACACACACGTGCGCATGCACGCACGCACATACACCAACACATACACACACACAAACATACACGCACACAGACACACACACACACACACACACTCACACACACACACACACACACGCACTCTCTCTCACACACACACACACACACACACACACACACACACACACACACAAACACACACACGCGCATACACCCACACTCACACACACCCACCCACCCACACACACACACACAATAACACACACACACACACACACACATACACACACACACGCACGCACACACACTCAGAGGTTCCAATTGAAAATGTCAGTCAGAATTGCGCAGTTTCAGTTTTTGACCATTCGGTCAGTGACCGAAAGAAAGCCATGCAATGACCGATGTTGCTGCCATGAAGGCCGTAAGCTGACCAAATCTTCTTTGATAGAATCGACGAGGCGTATTGCCAATATTTTATTCTTGTCCTCTGCTTCGTTCAAATGTCGACAGGCAAGATGTTACTGAAAGAATAGCTATGAAGCATTTCCACGACCTAACTCAGGAAAATGATTAAGAAACTGAACAAATGAATTGGTAATTTAGCATAACTAGCGCGTAATGTCCATCCATCCACCCACCCATCCACCAATCAACCATCTATCCATCCATTCATCTATTCATACATCAACCACTCAACAACAACAAAAGTACTTTGCAGTGTTGTTAAGTTGAAAAGTCACTTAACGGGTTGGTTGTTTAGTTGTTGACGTTTTATGTCCAAAGAACCCAGAAGGTAATTCGAGACCTATTATATTAAGCATCGATCCTGTTCTCTATTTTGTTCTCGACCATGTCTGTAAAAACTATTCATATTTAAGGCGTTTCGCAGTGAAATATAGATAGTTCGTTCAAACTTACATTCTTAAGGGGATAGACTCAAAGTCTTAAGACTCAAAGACCCAAAAGTGTACTGTCCTTTTAATAATAATAACAACTGGACATTTTTAAGTGCCTGACCTATGGCTCTAGGCCCTTTACAAAAGAATATATATGTACAGAATAGAACAATTAAAAGTACAACCTACATACAGAAAATTAATCATACAGACACAAATCACCACATGTACTGTTCACACAATAATCATATATATATGCAAAAACAACGAAAATTGCCATACAGTGTCGGGCGGTCACATACATAAAATACATCACATTTATTAAGAATTAGAAATTGGACTGAAATAACAAGATGGTGTAAGGATAGAGTGGGGGGGGGGGGGGTGCAGCGTGACGTTGGAGGGGGGGGGGGGTGCAGGCGGGCGGGTTCAGGAACTCATCGCACCGTTCAATCACCTTGTTCCTTGCGACATTTCATCAGAGGACCCAGCGGACCGTATCCGATTTCCTCCTTCGACCGTCTTGTGCGCCATGTTTCATGCTTCAGAGAACACAGAAAGATTCCTAATGAAATCAGAGGAGAATGTCCAGGAAACGCTCCTCCAAAAAATGTAGTCTTAAAACGAGCAAATTTGTTCGGGAATGGTCAATCAAGTTCGATCTAACGCACTCGTTTTATCTCAAGCTAAAAGTTAACTGGAGCCTCAGAATTCGTGATTCTAAATTAGTTCTCTGATCTGTTTTGGATGCTTACATTTTCTCCTTAGTTTGTCAGCTATTTGGTACGTCTTCGCTGATTTGTGTATTCATCGCTAAATCGCTGAAACGTGACAGAAATCCTGCGAGATGTTTGATTTAAGATGCATGGTTGATCGGAGAGGTCAGCACAATTAGAGGCGGAGGGTGGGAGGACTGGTGGTAAGGGGGAGGATGAGGGTCATTTTGTTGTGGCAAGCGTCATTAAAAAGCAAAATGCACGTGTGTGTGTGTGTGTGTGTGTGTGTGTGTGTACGTGTGTGTGTGTGCGTGTGTGTGTGCGCGTGTGTGTGTGCGCGTGTGTGTGTATTTGTGTGTGTGTGTGTGTGTGGATGTGTGTATGCGTGTATGTGTGTGTGTGTGTATGTGTGTGTATATGTCGTTGTGTGCGTACGTGTGTGTGTGTGTGCGTGTGTGTGTGTGTGTGTGTGTGTGTGTGTGTGTGTGTTGTGTGTGTGTGTGTGTGTGTGTGTGTGTGTGTGTGTGTGTGACCATGAAGGTGCGCCTGTCTGTCTGTACGTGTCTGTTTGCCTCGGTAAGCTTATATATGCGTTTGACTTTCAGTCTGAGTCTGTGTGTACGTGTTTCAGTTTAAGTTAAGTTGTTGTTTTTATCCTGTTGGTATTTTTTATTTTCTTGAACTCCCCTTTTTTCCGCAACTGCTTCAATTCCACCAACAGACTCCCAAATTACGTTTTTGTGTGTCTCCAACCGGTACAATCTTCGTTTTTTTTAATATGTCAAAACGTGGTTTGGTGTATTGAAAGCAAAGAAAATGTAAAGAACAACAAAAGAAGATAAAAGGATCAAAACGAAACTGTAACAGAAAAAATCACCCTCACATAAAAAGGCCTTAAACATAAAACGCTTTTTGACAGAACGCCAACAAGAACAATTCAAAGTCTTCACAATTACTTTTGAACTTTCCATTCTATTTCGATAGCACACACTGAGAATTGAAGAAGGATTTATTTCAATCAAGTGCGCCGTTTAGCCTCTGACGTGAACTTTGCAGGGCTTAGCATACGAATTTCTTTTTTTCCTTTTTTCTTGGAGTACTTAAAACCTGCAGGAACCAGCTTCCAATCCAATTACAGGAATCGTGAAGCGAGAAAATTAAGTTAACTTAAAACGTGTAGATGTGTGTGTATGTAGAGGTTACACGCCGAGTCTCAGTGATTATTAAAAATAATGGTCGAAGTTAGCGGATCATGAAAAATGCGAGCTTTAGCGAGCTTTTTCATGACCGCGAACTGAGACCATTATTTTTTATAATCACTGAGACGAGGTGTGTAACCTCTTTATTCCTCCTTTCTTCAGTTATTCAAAGAAAAGAGGAGGTTTTTTGCGAAAGTTTGATCGAATCCTATTCACTCAACCAGTCAACCTGCGCAGGCGATCGATTAATGCGCGGCCTTTTGTATAGTTCCGTGCAAATCATTCCATTCTGTTAACACTTCTTGTCAGTTTTCCTATTTTGGACTAAAATCAAGTACACAGATAATCATGCTGTTATTCTGCTGTGGCGGCAAAGGCAGATATTGTGTGTTCTGTATATGTTTAACTTTTGGTATCGCTTAGGATAATGTTCTTTCGTCAAATGGGACTAGCAGACGAACTTTTGCACCCGTGTTCCGACGTTAAAAACTGTATGAAGTTCAGTTTTCTGGGGAAAATAGTGTA
>NC_090246.1:94306514-94316514 GCF_037325665.1 Littorina saxatilis
AGTTTGAACATAGGTATGAGATTTTTTCACGCAAACCCTACTGAAGAAATTGTGATATTGTATTGTGAATATGTTAACAAAAAAACAATCGGATGATCAGAAACTGAAGAAGAGAAATAGGGAAGCAAAATAGAACATCAAACATAGTGATTTTACAGGTGAATTTGGAAAAAAACCCTTATGTATCCATTTTTGAAGCCCAATTTGAAGCATGGAACACAGTCAAACATAAATTAAAAGTGTTAAAGTGGTTACAGTGTTCAGAAATAGTGTTAAATAACAAGTTGAGTTATCCCTCTTCACAAATTTTAAGAGAAATACACCTCTTGTCGCGCAAAATTTTGAACTGTGATGCTTTTACTACCCCCACCCCCTACTCATTTTTCAGAAAAGAGTGCATATTATCTTCCAAATAGACAAGCAAGGTAGTCAGATGATCAAAACTTCAGAACAAAAATAGGGAAGCAAAATAGAACATGCAACATAGTGATTTAACTGGTGAATTTAGAAAAAACACACTTTTTTACTCATTTTATTAGCTGAATTTAAAGCTTGGAAGACAGAAATAAATAAATTAAAAGTGCAAAACTGGTTACAGTGTTCAGAAATAGTGTTAGATACCAAGTTGAGTTATCCCTCTTCATCACAGTTAAAAGAAACACACCTCTTGTCGCGCAAAATCTTGAACTGTGATGCTTTTACTACCCCTACCCCCTACCCATTCTTCAGAAAAGAGTGCATATTATCTTCCAAATAGAAAGGCAAGGTAATCAGATGTTCAAAAACTTCAGAACAGAAATAGGGAAGCAAAAAAGAACACCCAACAAAGTGATTTAGCTGTTGAATTCAGAAAAAAACCCACTTGTTTACTCATTTTATAAGCTGAATTTAAAGCTTGGATGACAGAAAAAAATAAATTAAAAGTGCTAAAGTGGTTACAGTGTTCAGAAATAGTGTTAGATACCAAGTTGAGTTATCCCTCTTCATCACAGTTAAAAGAAACGCACCTCTTGTCGCGCAAAATCTTGAACTGTGATGCTTTTACTACCCCTACCCCCTACCCATTCTTCAGAAAAGAGTGCATATTATCGTCCAAATAGAAAGGCAAGGTAATCAGATGATCAAAAACTTCAGAACAGAAATAGGGAAGCAAAAAAGAACACCCAACAGAGTTATTTAACTGTTGAATTCAGAAAAAAACCCACTTGTTTACTCATTTTGTAAGCTGAATTCAAAACTTGGATGACAGAAAAAAATAAATTAAAAGTGCTAAAGTGGTTACAGTGTTCAGAAATAGTGTTAGATACCAAGTTTAGTTATCCCTCTTCATCACAGTTAAAAGAAACACACCTCTTGTCGCGCAAAATCTTGAACTGTGATGCCTTTACTTCCCCCACCCCCTACCCATTTTTCAGAAAAGAGTGCATATTGTCTTCCAAATAGAAAAGCAAGGTAGTCAGATGATCAAAAACGTCAGAACAGAAATAGGGAAGCAAAATAGAACATCCAACATAGTAATTTAACTGTTGAATTCAGAAAAAAAACACTTTTTTACTCATTTTATTAGCTGAATTTAAAGCTTGGAAGACAGAAAAAAAATTAAAAGTGCTAATGTGGTTACAGTGTTCAGAAATAGCTTTAGATACCAAGTTGAGTTATCCCTCTTCATCACAGTTAAAAGAAACACACCTCTTGTCGCGCAAAATCTTGAACTTTGATGCTTTTTACTACCCCCACCCCCTACCTATTTTTCAGAAAAGAGTGCATATTATCTTACAAATAGGAAAGCAAGGTAATCAGATGATCAAAAACTTAAGATAAATAGGGAAGCAAAATAGAATATCCAACATAGTGATTTAACTGTTGAATGAAAAAAACACCTTTTTTTCTCATTTTTTGAAGCTGAATTAGAAGTTTGGAATTCCTCCGAAAGCGGCGTATGGCTGCCTAAATGGCGGGGTAAAAACGGTCATACACGTAAAAATCCACTCGTGCTAAAAACATGAGTGAACGTGGGAGTCTAAGCCCATGAACGAAGAAGAAGAGGAGGAGAAGAAGAAGTTTGGAAGACAGAAAAAATAAATTAAAAGTGCTAAAGTGGTTACAGTGGTTACAGTGTTCAGAAATAGTGTTAGATACCAAGTTGAGTTGTCGCTCTTTATCACAGTTAAAAGAAACACACCTCTTGTCGCGCACAATCTTGAACTGTGATCCTTTTACTACCCCCGCCCCCTACCCATTTGAACACAAAAGAGTGTATATTCTCTTCCAATTAGAAAAATAAGTAATTTGCAACTGGACATTTTTAAAATACATATTTTCTGTCAGTCCAAGGATTGCTTAGTCCATTAAAAACAAACAGACTAGGATTTAGCGCACCCATTTTAAGAAAAAGTTAACATGATAATTGATATATATCAGACTTTTTTTTATGCAATTACTACTGAAGATTCCAGACCAGGTAAAACAATCATTTTATATTCTTTGTCACATTTTTTACTTTTTTTTATATAAATTTATCTATAGCGAGTCTTGTCTCTTTGTGTCATTTAGTTATTTTGAAGAATTCTATCCTGGCAAAAAAAATTAAAAATCCCTACCTACCTACCCTATTTTGTTTACCCATGTTATTAGAAACAGACAATTTATTTTTTATTGGCCTAAAGATCTTGAAACATTTGTTTTAATAGAGAAATAACAAGTACAGCCCTTAGCTGTGTCACTCGAATTTCTTTGTCAGGCTGAAACTTAGCTGTTGCGTTGAAGTCTGCTGTGTGTGTCTGGGTCCAAAGCAACTTTCACATTCTCATCTACACATTCTCATCTACAGTATACACACTCACGTTACTCACACAATTATACAATTCTACCCACAGAGGCGTTCGGGGATGGGGGTCTCGCACTCGGGCGAATCACACCACAAAATACAAAGTATAACGTACACAGATTTTTCTATTGAACCAAAAGGCAAATTAAATCATGAATAAATCAATCAAGCAAAACTTCCACACAATGACACATTCACTCTCGGTTCACACTGCGCTCTGGGCATGCACACTTGGCAGCACGTAGGCCTATACGTTCCGACGCCGTTTGTCTTCCTGCAAGTCCAGCACAGGCACACGATTGTCCAAGAATCACAATAATCCTCGTGAATGTCACAGCAGGCATAGTAAGGTTACGTAGAAAAGTCCAAAAGGGTGCGTTAATGGTGGTAATCCGGCACACACACACCGGGCACACACACACACACTGACACTGACACACACACACACACACACACACACACACACACACTCCGGTTTGGTAAGTTACCTGATAAATAATGTAGCCTGTAGATTTAACGTGGAGACTGATCAGACAGGAAGAGTAATACTTTCACATTTCCGATGTTCAGCGATAAACTTGTTTTCTTCGAGAGTTCGATCTTCGTGCGATTCTGGCGCGTTGTCACCAAGAACGTTAAAAAAACACAGGATATCATCATGATGCCTCTCTACAAAAACCAGGTCTAGGAACTCTTCATCTAAAGTCAGTCAGTATTAACCTCCTCAACACAATCCTCATCTTGTCCCATAGTGATTTCTGCCGCCAAAGAACATGTGGTTCTCAACTCAAAAGACCGATTTGTCGTCTTCCGGCATTGCGAAATTCAGATCTACCCCAACTTCGTGCATTGATCTGAGCAATAAAATGTAGATGCGATAATCTGCAAACATCTCTTCAACACAATCTGCATCTTGTCCCATCGTGATTTCTGTCGGCAAAGAACATGTGGTTCTCAACTCACAAGACCAATTTGTCATCTTCCAGTGTGAAATTCTGATCTGCCCCAAGTACGTGCAATAAAATGTAGGAAGCGATAATCTGAAAAAAAATCAGTCTGTTCGCGTGAACGCTGCCACGTTGTCATCAGTCCAATGTCTTTTATCCAGAGCAGGGACGAACACACTTTTTCATCAGCAGTTTGTTATGTTTATCCGCAGACTGCTTTCCATTAGATCTACTTGTCTGTTTTAGATTGACTCGTATGGTTCTTCAGCCAGGCAAGAAGTGCTTGTTTACAGTGACACGTTCTCACGCACGACATGTCGTAAATGCAAGTTCTAACGATTGTTTTTTATTGCACTGATAGAGAATGTCGATAGTTGTAAACTTCTGACATTTCCTAATGTTTATTTCATTATTTTGCATACGGATATGGCTAATAAGTGGATAATCTGTTACGACACGAAACGCGTTCTAAATCCGGGAAGGGAGGCTACTCCAGCGTACTGTCAGGTGTGTTCTAATACCTTAACCCGTGGTTTGTAAAAATGTAAAACTATTGTACAAATTACGTCGAACCTAAATCCGCGATTTGTAAAAAACAAAAAACAAAAAAACAAAAAAAACCCTCTCTATTCAGCCTATTGTCCCATCGCTGGGAAATTCGGATCTCTTCCTCCCAGTGGAAAGCTAGCAGCAACAGAGTCGCGCTACCCCTAAGTCAAGGGATCCATTAGATTTGTTTTTCTTTCTTTTTCCATTTCGTTATTTTCCTTCATCGCTGGCGAATTCGGATCGCTTTCTCCCAGTGAAAAGTTAGCAGCAACAGAGTCGCGCTTGTGGTCCAAGTTGTGGTAATTTCCAAGTTGTGGAATGTGTCCAAGTTGTGGTATGTGTCCAATATGTGCAATGTTGTGGTATATATCCAAGATGTGGAATGTGTTCAAGATGTGGTATGTGTCCAAGTTGTGGTATGTGTCCAAGTTGTGGTATGTGTCCAAGTTGTGGTATGTGTCCAAGATGTGGAATGTGTTCAAGATGTGGTATGTGTCCAAGATGTGAAATGTGTCCAAGATGTGGTATGTGTCCAAGTTGTGGTTTGTGTCCAAGATGTGGTATGTGTCCAAGTTGTGGAATGTGTCCAAGATGTGGTAATATGTGTCCAAGTTGTGGTATGTGTCCAAGTTGTGGTATGTGTCCAAGCTATGGTAATGTGTCCAAGTTATGGTATGTGTCCAAGTTGTGGTATGCGTATAAGATGTGGTCTGTGTCCAAGTTGTGGTATGTGTCCAAGATGTGGTATGTGTCCAAGTTGTGGTATGTGACCAAGTTGTGGTATGTGTCAAAGACGTGGTAATATCGTCATGTGTCCAAGTTTTGGTATGTGTCCAAGTTGTGGAATGTGATGGGACAATAAAGAAATGGAGAAGAAAAAAAATCTAATAGATTCACTGACTTTCGGGTAGCGCGACTCTGTTGTTTCTAGCTTTTCACTCGAAGGAAGCGACTCAAATTTCCCAGCGATGGAACAATAAAGAAAAGGAAGAAAAATCCCATAGATCTCCCTTGACTTTGGGGTATCGCGACTCTGTTGCTGCTAGCTTTCCACTGGGAGGAAGTGATCCGAATTTCCCAGCGACGGGACAATCTAGTAATGATATGGAGAAAGAAAACAAAATCAACGGAGTCGCGCTACCCCAAAAGTCAAGGGATTTTGTTTTTGTGCCTTGACTTTTGGGATGACAAGAAGATATCGGGAACATTAACGTGATTTGTAAAAAAAAAATGATTACAAATCACGGGGCGCGCAGACCCTTGATTTTAACTCCCAGGCTCAAAACTGTAAGGTTCAGCAGCTAAAGTTGCTTCTATGAATACGGCTTCTGACGTCATCGAAAATTTTACCCAGAATTCACCACTTCCGTACTCTCGCGGACGTTCGAGATACAATGGCCGCCAGATCGGAACGCGAAAACGCTTCGCTTCAGCCACGAAATTCGTCGGATTATGGCCTAAACGATTCCGAAATAAACTAAACCCTGTGAGGGAAGGTGAGAAAACAATTTCCTACGGCATGCATATGTCTGGTTAACCTAAGTCACGCCAAAACGCAAATAAACGCGTTTTTGACACCAAAAATAGCCTGTTGGGGTCCTTTAACACTCACTCACACGTACACGCTCATGGATAAGTCGAAATCAGGATGCACGTGCGCAGGCGCAAATACTCTGAAAAGACAGACAGACAGACAGACAGACATATCTTAAATCGCTATTCTTATGTATTAAACACCATTCAGTCAGTCAGTCAGTCAGTCAGTCAGTCTCTCTCTCTCTGTCACTCTCTCTGTCTGTCTGTCTGTCTCTCTATCTGTCTGTCTGTCTGTCTGTCTGTCTGTCTGTCTGTCTGTCTGTCTGTCTCTCTCGCACTTTCTTCTTCTTCTTCTTGTTTGGGGGTAGTGGAGGGTGTGTGTGTGTGTGTGTGTGTGTGTGTGTGTGTGTGTGTGTGTGTGTGTGTGTGTGTGTGTTTGTCTCTTAGTTTCTTTTTTCCAAATCACCAGGTCAGCAAAATCTTAAACAGAGAGGTATAGCATGCTTCAGCCCTGCGATAAACTGGGAGGCAATCCAAACTGCAAAAAAGAGCATCGTACGGTAAACGACACTAACGCTTTAAAAAAAAAGGAAAAAAGGGATCCAGGCCAACAGCAAAAGACCCCAGCGAGGAAAACAAAAATAAGCCTGCATTACAACCAAGGGCTAATCACCTTTGCCAGGGACAATTTCGTACCCTAATGCATCCAAATAGCCTTCTCTGCTCGCGAAAAAGAGCTGTCTTAAAGAAACTAGCACTGCCCTGCAGGAAGCCTCAAGCTTGATTTAAACATCATATCTCCAGGGTTGGGCATTGCAGCAATCATTATTATTACCACTTTGTACAGATGGGGAGACACCACTGGCAAGAATTAACTCTCTTTTGTCATAAACTTGCCAGATGTCGGACCGTTCCCAGAACTACTGAGCCTATTTTGCGTGCCACCCCGAATCGTTTGCAATGCATACAGAGGAGGGACAAACGATCGTGATTTCCAGGACACCGATTTATTTGATGGCAGCATACTAGTAGGATTATAAGAGACGTTGGAAAGAGATCTACGGGAACATACTGGCAAGACACTGGGGACGTTAATATCGCAACAGAGACACTACCCAACGCTAGCGTTGTTGACTATGAATGTAGATGTAAATGCTTGTATAACTGTGTTTTAATTTTAAATGTGTCAAGCGCAAAGAGCATACTTGTAAAGTTATGATGTTGCGCTATATAAATGCTCATTTATTATTATTATTATTATTATTAGCAAGTTGTCTGACGTCAGCTGAAGAAAAAGATTGAGCACGTGTTTTCTTCAACTTCAACTCAAGACTAGTCAAAACTGCATTGGTCTTGATTTGAAGTATGAGTTTTCTTTCATCTGTTTAATGATGCTCCAGACATTCTGAAACAATGCATGCAATGAACCGCTTCTACTCCCGACAACAGCACACATACCGATCTCAAGTCAGAAGGCTTTTCTTAATCGTGGAGAAAAGGCTTGGGCAGCATATGTTTTACGCTGCCTGCAGCTGATGGGGTCTATGTCGACCAAAAGAGTGGGATTCCCTGTAGGTGGAGTTCCTGTAGAGGGATTCCCTGTATACACAGGGAATCCTACAGGGTGTAGTTTTTCAATCAAACTTGCAATCCATACTCGAATTTCTAAGAAATATCAAAAACTATCAAAAAACATCAAATTCTACCAATGTTGCTAAGCATCACGTGACTTTCAGCGATATCAGCGAAACGCTACAGGAACTACACCCTGTGGTATTCCCTGTATACAGGGAATCCACCTATAGGAAGTCAACCTACAGGGAATCCCACCCTTTTGGTCGACATAGACCCCATCAATCTTACGGATCTACTTTCACAACCTTACAGTATAGTTACGCCTGACTGACCGCCCTTTTCTTCAACTTCCCCTCAGTTTTACCTTTTGACAAGAAAAAGCTACATAGTTATACCGAGCTCCAACTCAGTAAAGGTCAGTCTCTCTAGATAGTGCCCTACACTAGTGTGCCGCGTTGTTCATGTTGTTTTCGCTCCCGTCTGCTCCCCCCGAAAGCGGCCTATGCCTAAATGGCGTGGTAAAAACGGTCACATACGTAATAACCCGCTCTTGCAAAAAACACGAGTGTACGTGGGAGTCTCAGTCCATAAACGCAGAAGAAGAAAAGACGAAGCTCCCGTCTGAACATCTGCATAACGACAGTTTATGCACTTACCACCCGCCCCTTCCACGCCCCTTCCTCCTTTAAGCCTACTGTCTCAATCTTATGGTTAAATTGTCATATCGAGCTCCCAATCAGTTCGAGTGATTCTGGCGTCATGCACTTTAGACTGCGGTGTTGGCGAAGTTTTAACCCGTATACTGGAACTTCTTACTGCATTCACGGCAGTTTATGCACTGCGCTGATCCCCTGATCCCCTTGAGCTTTCATGTTGTCTGTCGGGCTCTAAAAGAGAGGCTGTTTTGTCCTCTAATCGATGCATTTTGGCCTTTTTGTGGCCTCCCTGTGGCACTGCTGGGGAGAGTTCAGCTTTGTGTGACTGCCATGAAGATGGCAATATGTTGAGACCGGATGATTCATAGTGTAGTGGGCCCTCGAGGGGCCCATGTCCGGCCGACGAGAGTGTGCCATTGCAATGCCTCAATGATTTCGGTTTAGTGTGTGAGAAAGAGGGAGGGATGGGTTGGGGTTGGATGGGTGGGTGGTGGTGGTGGTGGTGAGGTTTGCTTTGGTGAGTGTATGTGTGTTTGTATGTGTGTGTGAGGGTGTGTGAGGGTGTGTGTGTGTGTGTGTGTGTGTGTGTGTGTGTGTGTGTGTGTATGAGTGTGTGTATGTTTGTGTGTGTATATATATATGTGTGTTTATGAGTGTGTGTGTGTGTGTGTGTGTGTGTGTGTGTGTGTGTGTGTGTGTGCGAGTGCGTATGTCTGCCTCTCTCTCTCTCTCTCTCTCTCTCTCTCTCTCTCTCTCTCTCTCTCTCTCTCTCTCTCTCTCTCTCTCTCTCCCTCACGTCTTGTTTGTCGTTTGTTTTTATTACTTCTTTAATTGATATTCCAACATTTTTAAAACGCATTATCATTAGATTAAACCCTCCCATGGGCAAGGGCTGGATGTAAAAAAGCACCTGTTTGCTTATGCCATTACCCTCGTTAATAAAGAATTTGTCATTGTTGTCATTGTCATTGTCTCTCTCTCTCACGTCTCGTCTCACTCTACCAACAGACAAGCAGACAGACATAGTTCTGAGCACAGGGGCTCCTCTCGATCGATGTATCCTCCTCCTCATTTTATCCTTTCTGTAGGATTACCATAATACCCACTAAGGATAAACGAGTAGGATACTTTGATCGACCTGCCCTTTGATACAAGCTCCTGTGGTCATGACAAGTACCATATTACTACCGGGTTACCTCGTCTTCTTTCCCCGCCCCTTAGGGCAGAGCATGGAGAACTAGCAGACTTTACGCTCACTCTAAAAGATCATCGCCGAAAATATGCTGAGTACTACAAAACTAGTACCACTAGTCCTTCGTCTTTGCACAAAAGTACAGATTTTGTCATCATAACGTGAAAAGTGTGGCTCTGTGTGGGTAAGCGCGCCGTGTGGTGTTTCGTTTCATAGATGTCAAGGTCCCTGGTGACTCTTCGGTCCCCCATTGTCAGATTAAATTCTGTCAAGAAACTTGCCCCTATAGCTTTGTGGTCTGAAGGTTTCTATTGTTCTATTATTTTACTCATTTTACTGGAATTGTGCTCGTGTTTTTCGTGGCACTGAGAGAGTTTTCCCGCAAGACATTGTAGGAGCAATTCTGATCGTTTAGGGAAACTGAAAAGAAGGAAATTGAAATTTCTTTCGAATGTGTTCTCATATTTTTCTTATTTCTCGTTTACTTTCATGTTTGCGATAAGATGGTAGAACGATTCAATTGTGATAGCAATTTTCCCCTGTCAGCTTGTTAAGAGATAATATTTTCAAGAAGTATTGAGCTTTCAGATGACGTTTTCTTCCGTCCTTTTTTTTTGTCGTGGAGATTGAAGATTGATTCCGTTATGAAAGCAATTTTCTCTGGTCAAGTAGTTCACAGATAGTTTAACAATGGCATTTTGTTTCTTTATTGTTGTTG
>NC_090246.1:94319014-94334014 GCF_037325665.1 Littorina saxatilis
TTCTTCCGTGTAAAATTCGATATTGCAAACGTGCTGGCTCGATGGAAAATGACATATCTTGTCGGGCACCCACCTTCTTCTGTACAGCTTGACCACCAAGAGATCTTCCCTAGACGCTTCTGGGATAATTGCCCCCCGGACAATTGCTCCCCGGACAACACCCCACCCCCTCCCCCCGACAATTGCCTATACCTGCCTCCCGCCCCGCCCCTCCCCGCCCCCCCCACCCCCCCGCTCACCGAAAACAGACGCGCACATACATGCACACGCTGTTCCTCTTTTTGTACTTGTTTTGACTTTTTTATTGTTTGCTTTATTGATGTATTGATTGGTCGTTGTAAATGTTCATGTGCTCAGTTACTTAGGTAATTGATTTGTCACTCACTCACTCACTCACTCACTCACTCACTCACTCACTCACTCACTCACTTACTCACTCACTCACTCACTCACTCACTCACTCACTCACTCACTCACTCTCTCTATCAATCACTCAGCCTTCATTCATTAGCTCGAACTTAATTCGAAGACAATCTGCTAAAATACTCTTCTTTTTTTTTTTAAATATTCAGAGGGTGTGAACTTTTCACTTCGATTTGATAACGCTTTTTTTCGTCATTTTTGTTGTTGTCTGTGGGCAGAATCTATCACGACGCCATCACAGCTTGTGCTGACGCAGCTAATGCCATTACGTCATCCTCCCACGACGTTCATCAGCCTGTCAACGACAACCTGAAAAGGAAGCAATCACAACGATTAACAGCCACTACAGGATTTTTAGTTTCCCAAAACGACGCCGCTCTTTTGATTGGACGACGCTTCGCAACGCGTTTTTAAAGATTCAGGAAGAAAACTCATCAGAACATTGTTTCAAGTCGCTACATGCTGTGTGAAGGTGATTTGTGTCTGTTGATTCGACCGAAAATTTCGCATCGCACCAGATTATATCTCTTCGTCGTCTGTAAACTTCGTTTTGATGCAAGATGAACTGGAGGGAGGGTTCGACTGATTGAGGACCAGTGTGTCAAGTGGGTGGGAGGACAAACGAGTGAAAACGTCCATGAAAACTCTTTTTTTGGCATCATTTTGATGCACTTGCATCGTTGGAACGGCGTAGAAAAAGGTTATCCACGGCATTAATCTTGCGTGTGAAGGCCAAGGTCAGTGGTACTGTTAGTCGACTTTGACGAGTGACATTTAAAGCGTTATTGATATCCTATATGAAGGTCAAGGCAAGTGAAACTGGTTGTCGACCTATATAGAAGAGTGACCTTTTTAAGTGACGCTGATATCCAAAGATCGCTCACTTTTCCTTTTGCTGCTTTAATGAAAGTTGAGAAGTTTGAATAACGAGACAAAGAACACTGATATTCCAAGATTGCTCACCTTTCCTTGTTATTGCTTTGATGGAATCTGAGAAGCTTGAATAACGACACAAAGAAGTCCTGTGATGTGCATCTTCAAAGCATTGTTACATGCCTTGTCACTTCATCACCGGTAGACGGAGCTGCACAACAGAGTTTGATTTACGAGGTCAGTAAATGCAGGGTACGTTACCTGTTGCTATATCCTATCATACATCTTGTCACAACGTTGTTTTCATGTCTTAACATCTTTGAGTTTCTGGTTTCGCTGAAGAATTGATCTTCAAGTTTAAAATCACACACGAAGGATCACTTTGTTGGAAACTGTCAGACTGTGAGATGTTACAACGGCAGAGTCTGTGTGTGGACGTCATAAAGACGCAAAGTAGCTGAGAAAAAAGTCCAAACAGTCGTTAGAATTACGAGTATATTGTTGGCGCATGAAGATTCTGCAGCTTAAGAAACTGTGTACATTTTTGCATAGCTGATGTCACGAACAACCAGTTTGGTGAACGTGCGTAATGTGATGAACATACGTGTTTCAAATACCCAGGGGTTTTATATACCTATGTGTTTGAAACTTGATGAATTATGTATTTAGGTCGCTCTTTTAATTGAAGACGTGGGTAGTTAAGGCTTTGTGAAAAATAACCTTTTCATCGATATCGTGAGGCTGGATTTACAAGTGTAGGAGGCATTTATTGTGTGTCTAATTTGTCTTTTAACAAGGTACTTTGTGGTCTCTAAAGCGTTTAGAACCTTTATGTTGGATTCCATGTGGGAAAAGTTACAAACTAGTATCGAATTCTGTGCACAAGAAGTGAAAAACTATCGCTGAATTCTCTTGGTGAACAGAGCAAAATCATAATCGCACTGTATCCACAAACAGCGCAAAACTAGTTTTGAATTCCGTGCGCAAAAGGTGCAAAATCAATATTGAATTCTGTGCACCAAAGTTCCAAATCAATATTGAATTTCATGCGCAAAAGGTGCAAAATCAATATTGAATTCTGTGCGCAAAAGGAGCAAAATCAATATTCAATTCTGTGCGCAAAAGGTACAAACTCAATATTCAATTCTGTGCGCAAAAGGTGCAAACTGCCTTTTGGAATTCTGTGCGCAAAAAGTGCAAACAGTCTTGGAGTCAGTGAGCAGAAAGTGCATCCCTTGTATTGAATTTTATGCACAAAAAGAGACAACGGAGTCTGTGGGCGAAAAGTGCAGTACTGCAGTATAAATTGCCTGAGCGGACGTTCACGATAAACCAGAATAGGGTTTTAAGTTTGTACGTATCTGGCCGTCTTGCCATTTTCACCTGAGTTCAGGCTGTTCAGTTTCTGTGTATCTTCGCATAGTTTGTCAACACTTGGAACTACTTGAGGAAAGAAAAAGAAACATTAAGACACCAGAAAGACTTTTGACTTCTGAATTGACTGGTCAGAAAATTGATAATTGTTCTCTTGTCTTCTTCTGACTTCGTGACTGTTGCGAGAACGTGTGAAAAAAAGTCACTTTTCTGTGTATGGTGTGTCAAAACTCTAAACTGCTTGAAGTCAATCGAACAAACAAAATTGACATTGGCTGTTCAAGAAGTGAAGATTAAACTTATGTGCTGTTACCTTCTTGACTGTTGTGAGGACGTTCGTAAAAACAAAACAAACAAAAAACAACAACAACAACAACAACTTTGCTTTGGCTTTGCGTGACATCTCAAGACTCTTCAGTGTTCGAAGGGTAAGGACGTTTTAATATCAATTCTTGAGAGGAATCAAGTTGTTTTTGACACCTGCTGGCACTGTGATTTGAGGTTAATCTTTCTAAGGATTCAAGTTCCAAATTTTGATTTGAGGTTAATCTTTCAAAGGAATCAAGTTCCAAATTGTGAGTTGAGGTTGATATTTCAAAGGAATCAAGATCCAAATTGGAATCTTCACACATTGTGATTGCTGCGTGGGCCTCAATTCAAAATGGTTGTCAAAGGCCATCATCGATTCAACATACATCCTATCGGTCAAGGTAAGTGGACCTTTATCAAGTCGAAATGTCTTTTTCAATGTGTGTGTGTGTGTGTGTGTGTGTGTGTGTGTGTGTGTGTGTGTTTGTGCGTGTGTGTGTGTGTGTGTGTGTTGAGCTGAATACTTCCGTTGGGACTGGTTTATGATCGCACATTCCGTTTGCTTGTTTCCTAGTAATTCCATTAAAGCATGGATAATTGATTTTTTCTTCAACAATCCCCCAACCGCCCCCCCCCCCCCCCGCATTCGTTTAATTCATCAACTGACCAAGCATGCACAAATCAAATCTATCAACACATTTGCCCATGCACCCATCAACTCAACGTTTATAATCTCGCCTATGCATTCATCAAATTGATCAACAGTTCCACCCACGCGCACCAATCAAATTCATCAACGCACTAGTGCATGCACGATTTAAAATTTTTAAAAAAACACACATCCGGAGCACAATGCATTACATTAGTCGTCCAAGCATTGGCGTCAAATAAATCACTTGACTTGGCGAGGCAGTTTTGCCAACGTTAATTGCCAATTAGACTTACAAAGAGTCTCTCCGTTTGATCTCATCAAACTGCCTTTGTGCTCAGACTGCCATGATTTCTGTCTTGGATGCCCCAAAAGCGTCGGAGTCGGGTTTCCCAATCACGAAGTCTCGATAAAGTCACGTTAACGCCCGAAGCCCAACAATGGGCCGATGAAAGGACGACGTGTTCTTTGTTTTGCAACATTTGAACAAATGTAGTTCGACGACTGACGTTTCTTCAGAAAGAGAGGTGGGGAAAGAAAGAGAGAGATGTGTAGAGACAGAGAGACAGAGAGAGACAGAGAGAGATAGAGAGAGAGAGAGACAGAGAGAGAGAGAGAGAGAGACAGAGAGACAGAGAGAGATAGAGAGAGAGAGACCGACAGAAAGAGAGATAGACAGAGCTAGACATAGACAAATAGACAGGGAGATTGGGAGAGAGAGGGGAGAGAGAGAGAGAGAGAGAGAGAGAGAGAGAGAGAGAGAGAGAGAGAGAGAGAGAGAGAGAGAGAGAGAGAGAGAGAGAGAGAGAGAGAGAGAGAGAGATGATGATGATGGAACTTTATTTTTCAAGGATAGAGGTTTAAGGCGACGCCTTTTCTTACAACCGGTCCTTACTTCTAATACAAATGTCTAATAAATGATAAACAAGTAAAGCAACATGACAAATAAACAAAGTAAACGAACGAATCAGCAAACAATCGACAAGTAAGCAAACAAGCAAATAAACATAAACAACAACATGACAAAGTAAGCAACATACAAATCGAAAGCGAAACATGCAACATGTTAATTGAGGTTACACATGTAAAGTGATCGACGGTAAAATTCACACGAAACCAACGTTTACAATACACTAATGCTAATAATGATTATATGGTATAAATGATGATGATGAAGATGTTGTTGATGATGATGATGATGATGATGATGATGATGATGATGATGATGATGATGATGATGATGAGAGAGACAGAGAGAGACACAGAGAGACAGAGAGACAGACAGAGAGACAGAGAGACAGAGAGACAGATAAACAAAGAGACAGAGAGACAGAGAGACAGAGAGAGACACAGAGAGACAGAGAGACAGACAGAGAGAGAGAGAGAGAGAGAGAGAATCATATAGACAGACAGTCAGACAGAGAAATTGTTCAGGAAAGACGAATCTTAGAAGAGATGAACTTTCGAGAATGTGTAGAACTTGACGACTTTTGACAAGCCGCCGCCCCCCGCGGGTTAGGGGGAAGAATTTACCCGATGCTCCCCAGCATGTCGTTAGAGGCGACTAACGGATTCTGTTTCTCCTTTTACCCTTGTTAAGTGTTTCTTGTATAGAATATAGTCAATGTTTGTAAAGATTTTAGTCAAGCAGTATGTAAGAAATGTTAAGTCCTTTGTACTGGAAACTTGCATTCTCCCAGAAAGGTCATATATTGTACTACGTTGCAAGCCCCTGGAGCAATTTTTTGATTAGTGCTTTTGTGAACAAGAAACAATTAACAAGTGGCTCTATCCCATCTCCCCCCCCCTTTCGCAGTCGCGATATAACCTTCGTGGTTGAAAACGACGTTAAACACCAAATAAAGAAAGAAAGAAAGATGACAAGCCGCCGAAGTCATACACAGATACAGCTGAGAGCAAGAGTCACTCCTGGTCCTGTGCAGACAGTGATCGCGAAAGCCATTCTCCTAAACCAGTACAGTGGAAAACCCCTTTAAAGACACCCCCCCCCCCCCCAATTTAAGACCACCTGCATTTTAAAATTCATTACCCGGCATGTCCCTTCAAAACCTGTGTAAATTATGTACCCCCATTTTGAGACTCCCTCCGATTTAAGACCTGATCTTCTCAGATTGTCAGAGGTCTTAACGGGAAGGGGGGAAGGGTGGGAATGGGGGAGGGGGTGGAGGGGGGGGATGGGGTGTCCATTATATCTCTTGACGAGTTCTAGCTGTTCAGCCGTTTGCTTCGAAGACTTTTATAGTCTTGTAGTATTGTACTATTGACCCGGAAGTGGACATCGGCTGTCGCCATCCGGTTGTGTCGCCGTTCGGGATATTTATATATTCGTTTCATAAATAGACGAATGCTAGCTTTCAAAAAGTCTGGTCATTCTGATATGCCACTCGCTCAAACCAAGGTGACAAATCCAGGTGACTTGAAATAGAAACCGGTAGCTATGATCGGTTACCGATTTTATTTCCAGTATTTTTACATTTTTTTACCGGAAAAATGATAGACGATTCCTGACTGACAGTGCTCAGAATGAATGCAGAGATTAGGGTCGCTGGAATAAAAAACAAGTCGCGTGAAGCGATATAAAAACATTTAGTCAAGATCAATACCACAAACCAGTCATCGCCGAGACTACATTCAGATAGATTCGGCTAACCATACCGAAGACCGAGACGGGTCACGCTCGCCTCCGCGAAGCACGCTCCCGTTGTACTAACTGAACCTATTTTCTTTCATTCTGAGCACATTTTTAGAGTAAACATGACATATCTATAATATTATATTTTTAAATTCAGGAGAAGATGAAAAATACAATGCAATCATGTTTTAATCTGTTTCTGAAAATGCGATTTTAATAACTTTAATTAGCAAACTCATTAACTACTTGTTAAGCCTCCAAGCTGAAATGCAATACCAAAGTCCGGGCTTCGTCGAAGAAAATAAGAGCGTGACAGTGCTACCACAACTTTGACGAAAAGCCGGATATGACGTCATCAAAGACATTTATAAAAAAAACGGAAAACACTTCTGGGGATTCCATACTCAGGGTCTCTCATGTCAAGTTACATGAAGATCGGTTTAGTAGTTTTCTCTGAATCGCTCTACACACACACACACACACACACACACACACACACACACACACACACACACACACACACACACACACACACACACAGTCATACAAACACACGCACACACACACACACACACACACACACACACAACACACCGCCACCCTCGTCTCGATTCCCTGTCTATGTTAAAACATTTTGTCAAAACTTGACTAGATGTACACACACACACACACACACACACACACACACACACCACACACACACACACACACACACACACACACATACACCACCACCCTCGTCTCGATTCCCCGTCTATGTTAAAACATTTAGTCAAATCTTGACTAAATGTAAAAACGGGCAAACAGCACAGACGCGCTGTTTCTGTAGATACAGGGTGGTGCCACAAGTCATGAGGCCCCCCCAAAAAAAATAGGTCTGTTTACGGTAACATAGGGTGAAAAAATAGGGTCGGTAGGTCGGCTTTTTTTTTTTTTTTTTTTTCCAATTTTTTTTTTCCCCCTCTCTATGATGTTTCACAGTTCATTTTTTCTCATCAATCCCTGTTTTTGCCCAACATAACTATAAACAGTACTTTGAGCTTACCTCCCTTCTGTCGTCTGCTGTTTGAGCGCAAACAGCTCTATTTTGGATGCGTTTTTTTTTTTTTCAGACGATCCAAAAAAAAGATTAGGGTCGGGCCTAAAAACTAGGGTCGGTCGGGTTACCGTAAACAGACCTATTTTTTTTTTTGGCCTGATATATTATTATCAGAAGACCTAAATTTAGAGTGGTACATTTGGATCGCTCTAAAGAAACAATTGACCTGTGTTGTTTATTGTTAAAAATGGGGACTAAAAGCTTAAATTATTCTGCAAAACTTGCTCTGAGTAGGAATGATATGCTTCAAAGTGCAAGAAGAAAACACAGCATTATAGAATATAACCGGGAAATTCATGTAACAGTTATGCATGTGACTCATCTCGGCCCATCCTAAATCATCTGATGTTGTTTACAGGTTTAGTGATGAGCATGTCTGAGTTTGCATATCGCCGCTCACGGCAAAGCCTCGATTGACCTTGACAATTGTGGCTTGTATTACCTTCTCGAACATCTGATGTTATTTAGAGGTTTACTAATTAGACTGGCTATGCATATTGTCGCTAACTGCAACGCCTCGATCGACCTTGTCAATTGTGTCTTGTTCTCTATTTCCCCTCGAGCTAGTGTCATGCAGGCAACATGCAGGCTACATGCACACTTGATTGCGCATGAAGTCATTGTATCACCAACACAGCGATTGCATCGAATGACGTTTTATTCCTCTCCCTAAAAAGTCGGATTGAACAAGACTTAAATTTGCCACGAATGTGCAGTTTATGCAAATCCACATATTGCAGTTTAGTTATCCAAAACAAGAGGTAACTTTCTTTGAATTATGATATCTGTTCAGCGGTGAGGGTTTCAGCATCTTCTGCAATAGCGTGAATGAATTTGTAATAATGAACACCCAAAAGAATATCTTGAGGACAAATGACCTGCAACACAAAACTGTTGATTTCAATTGAAGAAACTGCACTTTCTTCGATATGAGAAACACCTCCCATGGGGTAGCGTGATTATGCAAATCAACACTGGGGTTCAATCTATGGCGTCTTTCTCTCCTAAACATATCTGCTGAATAAAGAGTTGCAACCCGTGCCTTAATACTAGTGTTGGCGAAAACTATGTTCAAGGGTTTCAGTGTCAATATTTGAGTTTCAGGTCAACAGATTGACTGTGTTTGGATATCACTTCAGGCGACTTGTTCGTTTTGCCAATATTGCCTAATCATTATGATGCGTGCAGCTAGAAGAGCATTTGTAAATCGATGAGAAAGTATCGAACGTTTATTCCTTTCCATGAATAATGTGTCAGAAGTGCCAACACCTTTAAATCTTTTTGTTTTTTGCACCCCTTATTTTTCTTTTTTTTTCTTTCTTTCTTTTCCCGTTTGTTTTGCAAAGGTGGGATGGCAAGTTTGATACATGCAAAGTTCCAGATACGTTTTTGGAATTCGATGAGAAAGCATTTTCTTTGCAGGGAGGAAAACTTTCTTCTTTTCCAAAGAAAAAGCGTCTGAAGTGCCAAAGCCTGAACCTTTTTTTCTTCTTTCGTTTTCTTCTATTCTTAAAAACATTGTTGTTTTTGCTTTCATTCCTTTCCATTTTTCTTTTTTGAGCGTGTCTTCTTTCCATGGGCTGGGTGGGAGTGGTGGAACATGTCAATGACATGAAGACATCTGACCATCTGCGCGAGCTGTTATTACTCCGAACAGCTTATATATCTGAGGAATCAGCGGGGAATAAGAATTCAAATTTGTGAAACGACGTGTATCTCAAGGTAAAGCTTTGGGTTGGAGATGTTCAAGGAGACAGCTGCCTTTTGGAGGTTGAAACATTTGAGCGTTTGGAGTGGGAGGAGGAGGGATGGGTGGAAAGGACAGAGAGCAAGAGAGAGAGGGAGGGAGGGAGATAGAGAGGTGAGAGAAAGTGAGTGAGTGAGAGAGAGAGAGTGAGAGATAAAGTGAGTAAGTGAGAGAGAGAGAGAGAGAGAGAAGGAGGAAGGGAGAGAAAGAGAGATAGTGAGCGAGAGAGAGAGAGGAGGAGGGGGAGAGGGGGAGGGGGAGAGAGAGAGAAAGAGAGAGAGAGAGAAAGAGAGGGAGAGAGAAACAGACAGACAGACAGACGGACAGACAGACAGACAGACATACAGACAGACAGACAGAAAATCCGCCAGACTTCCCGACAGACATCCAGAGACAGAGACAGATTGACAGAGAGATGGACTGCAAAAGAGACAAAGGAGATTCTTTTGTAGAGCTATCTTTATAAATCTAAATTCATTCTGTCCCATTTTCTTATTTTGTCTTCGTACAATTTATTCCTCTCGCGGACTGACTTGTAATGAAGCCGATGGCTTTTTGTTATACCGCGTGTATTTATTTTCTCTGTTTAAAAAAAAAATTCTGCCCTTAAGTCTCTTTATTTCTTGTTGTTCCGTGTCCAAGCTACTCCAGAGTGTTTTTCTCTTTTTTATTTTGCCTCCTCGTGCATATTCGTCCTTTTTTTCTAGTATCTTCCTTTGCTTTTATTACATTTAGTCAAGTTTTGACTAAATGTTTTAACATAGAGGGGGAATCGAGACGAGGGTCGTGGTGTATGTGTGTGTGTGTGTGTGTGTGTGTGTGTGTGTGTGTGTGTGTGTGTGTGTGTGTGTGTGTGTGTGTGTGTGTGCGTCTGTGCGTGTGTGTGTGTAGAACGATTCAGACCAAACTACTGGACCGATCTTTATCAAATTTGACATGAGAGTTCCTGGGTTTGATATCCCGGGACGTTTGTTTCATTTTTTGTATAAATACTTTTGATGACGTCATATCCGGCTTTTTGTAAAAGTTGAGGCGGCACTGTCACACCCTCATTTTTTCAATCAAATTGATTGAAATTTTTTTAAAGCAATCTTCGACAAAGGCCAAACTTCGGTATTGCATTTCAGCTTGGTGGCTTAAAAATTAATTGATGACTTTGGTCATTAAAAATCTTAAAATTGTAATATTTTTTTATATAAAACGATCCAAATTTACGTTCATCTTATTCTACATCATTTCCTGATTCCAAAAACATATAAATATGTTATATTTGGATTAAAAACAATCTCTGAAAATTAAAATTATAAAAATTATGATCAAAATTAAATTTCCGAAATCGATTTAAAAACAATTTCATCTTATTCCTTGTTGGTTCCTGATTCCAAAAACATATAGATATGATATGTTTGGATTAAAAACACGCTCAGAAAGTTAAAACGAAGAGAGGTACAGAAAAGCGTGCTATGCAGCACAGCGAAACCACTACCGCGTTGAACAGGCTAGTCAGTTTCACTCCGTTTTGCACAAGCGGCGGACTACGGTCATTGTGTAAAAAATGCAGTGCGTTCAGTTTCATTCTGTGAGTTCCACAGCTTGACTAAATGTAGTAATTTCGCCTTACGCGACTTGTTAACTGTTTAATTTCTTTTCTTTGACTCAGTTCTTTGCCTGTTGGTTGCTTTTTGCTGAGAGAGAGACTGTGTGTGTGTGTGTGTGTGTGTGTGTGTGTGTGTGTGTGTGTGTGTGTGCGTGTGTGTTTGTGTGTGTGCGTGCGTGTGTGCGTGCTTGCGTGTGTGTGTGTGTGTGTGTGTGTGTGTGTGTGTGTGTGTGTGTGTGTGTGTGTGTGTATGATTGCCTATGAAATAGATACGAGTATATATAAACAATCAAAGCATAAACACAAAATTGTTTTCTTCATTTTAATTTTGTTCTTCGTGCACTGACTTACACTTCGGAAATGTTCTACTTAACTTAAAACATGCGTTTTTAACCAAAGTGTTTTCTTCAATTCAAGGTCGTGGTTTTTTTTGCACGAACTTTTCTCTTTCCAACTTACCTATGCATTATTAATTCAACACAAGAATGTTTTCCCAGCTGGACAATTGGAAACTAATAGGCTCTTCCCACAGTCCGCAGGGGCCGAATCCTTTGAGAATGTCGTCCCCAAAATCCGTGTCCCCTTCCGGAATGATTCGATTGGACCCAGGCTAGGAGTGGGAATAGAAGTGGGAGTGTTTATCGGAGTCAATCCAGTTTGATGCGCCCCGCTGGCCCGGCCTGTCCGGCAAATTAAGCAAGAAATCAATCCCTGTCCGGTCGTCTGAATGTTCATCTGACCCCCCGCAGCGATTTTTCCTTTGGGTTTTGGAAAGGTGGTGTATTGGTTAAAGACTGGGTAAGATTACTGAGGATTACTTTCTGGTATGGATACATTGCAGAAGCTGTGAAAAGGTGTCAAATCCAACGGAAAAAAACAACAACGTGTAAGAAGTATAAAAAAACAAAAGGGAAACAAATTTGGACTCTCTGTCTGTATATGTCTGTCTGTCTGTCTCTCTATCTCTGTCTGTCTTTCTCTCTGTCTCTGTCTCTCTGTCTCTCTCTCTCATGCTTCTTCTCTCTCGCAATTTAGCTTTTTTCACTCTGTCCTCAGGAACCATATCATATTATACCAGATGTATATACCAGATGTATCCGGTTTGTTTAACAAGCTATTAAAGCCTGACCTTTTGTGTCCATGCACGCTTGCGACCACCTCGAGATCAAGAATAGCGTTGACCAGAAATGTCCAGTATAAAGTCGGTAACAATTTGAAAAACAACGGAAAGGAAGCTGACATCTGATTACGCGTACCGCGGTTGCTATATTTATTAGACCGGTTTTCCGCGTGTAATAAATAGAGAATTCCACATGGCTTTCTGTGACGTACCAGATTTACACAATTTGTTTGTGTAAATATTGAAATGCGAGCGAATTTTACCTTGATTTCAGTGACCAGTTGGGGTAACAGACTGACCGGATTTGCTGAGACTCTAGGATTTCACCTGCAAAGGAATGTTGGTCGAAAAAAAAGCTGACGCAATATCCATTGCAAACACCCCTGCCGGTGCACTGTCGTACAACATACAAGAGTTAATTGTATTCCTTTCCGTGGCCGGTCAAGTGTTAGCAGGCGAAATGCTCTTCGGTCAACAAAAGCCTAGCTCTCGATCGTTCTTGTACAAGCACGTGAAACAGCAGGAAGCCAAGCTAGGTCGAAGCAGAAACATGGCCACAAAATCTGAAGATTGGGCCGGCAGTTTCTTTGGCATTAATTGGTTTGGGGCCACATATAACGAGACACCTAATCCCTCCGCTTGTCTCCATCCGTCTAAGCGAAGCTGGTAGAGGGACGCTGGAATTGAATTTGACTGCTCGGCTGTAAACCGAGTTAGTGTGGGCTGGTTAAAATGATCTTCTAAGCACGACGCAAACGTATGTGCATGCCTGTCTAAATGCGTCGGATAAGTCGCTCTGTATAAGCTAAGCTTGTAGAGGGACGCTGGAATGGAATTTGACCGCTCGGCTGTAAACCGAGTTAGTGTAGCCTACATGTGGGCTGTTTAAAATGATCTTCTAAGCCGCACGACGCAAACGTATGTGCATGCCCAGTCTAAATGCGTCGAATAAGTCGCTCTGTATAAGCTAAGCTTGTAGAAGGACACTGGAATTGAATTTGACTGCTCGGCTGTAAACCGAGTTAGTGTGGGCTGTTTTCAATGAGGTTCTTAACACGACGCAAACGTATGTAAATATGTCTATCTGAAGGCGTCGCGTGTGTCTGGATAAGTCGCTCTGTCGTAGCTAAACTTGTAGAAGGACGCTGGGATAGAATTTGATCGCCCGGCTGTACACTGACTTCATGCGGGTGGTTTTAAATGATCACCTCAGCACAACGCAAACATGCATGTCTAGGCGTATCACCTTCCTTTAAAAGAAAATTCTCTTTTAATTTGTTTTGCCTTAGCTTTTCTGTTTGAAAACGCTTGGATCGAATGTTACCGTACATGGTAAGCCGAGTTAGCGTGGGCTGTTTCAAATCGTCATGCTCATAAGATAATTGCCTATGTCATTTTTTGATGTTTTGAGAAAAACGCAAAAAACTTTCTTTGGTTTCTGAACAATCTGCCTATCTCATTTTAGTTATAAGCTGCAAACTCCCTATCTCGAGCGGTGACGGCTGGATAAACGTGAGATAAAGAGCTGACAGCAACATTTTGAATCAGCAAAACTGCATAACAACCTACAAATAGCTTTTGCATACTTTCACATTTTTAAAACAAGTCTTCCTGTATCATAAAGAAAAAGTGCCTAACTCAAGAAACGAGATCGGCAGTTTTGCTTACGTTACCGTGGCAATGGTTTCCGATGGTCTGAGAGTTTGTACTCTCTAACACATGATAGATTCCCTTCCAATAGCTTCCCCTGTAGTTTCACAACAGAAATGCCTAACACTGAGATAAGTATTTTTCTTATGAGCGTGACGAAAAGATATTATCAGTGCGACGCCAATCTCAGAGTCACGCGAACGCAACGTCAACAACAGATCCAGTGAACGTCGCTTAAACAAATGATGCTATTAAGATATGACCACCCCCCAAAAAAACCAAAAAAAACCCCAACTAGGCATCAGAAAACTAACAAATGATTAAGTGAGTGGGCGTGTATTATGTGGACTAATTTGGAATTAATGAAAAACATTCATTTTCACCCACCCAAAAAAGATAACAAAAAAACAAAAAAACAAAAATAAAAGAAAATAAATTGTCGTCATTGATCTGAGTCAAAATGTTCCTGTCCACCTTGTCATGCCTTCTCCAGATTGCTTCGCTGCCTTAGAAATTCTATACTTATAACTACATGAAAATTGAAATGAAACCAGAGCGTATGTGTTTTCGCCGGTTTCTTTAGCGGTCAGCAATCAAAGTTGTGTATTAAAAAAAAAAAAAAAATCATCATCTTGCAGACTCCGCGTTTCTTGCCACCTGCAAGAAAACATTGCCTGGCATACAATAGAAAAGAAAAGCAGAGTAGAAAAAAACCCTTGATTAAATGTAAAAACCAAGATGGACTGCTAACGTTCATAAAAAGAGAGACAGTTTTGATTTTATGCACGTTTTATTACAGAAAAAATGAGGAAAAAAAACCTAGAAAATCAACGGTCTTTCAAAGACCACTAGTTCGACGACATTGACAAGGTTTTATTTAGTCGAAACCCAAACCTTCCCTATCCTATTACTGACCTTTTATTTTTATTATTTTTATTTTTTTAAGACTGACACACAGTTAATCTTTATTTTCTCTCCAGAATGTTGCTAAATCTGTACGTCACACACACACACACACCTTTTTTCCCCGGTTTTTTTCGATGTTAATTCTTGTGGCAAAACGGCAAAAGTAGATCGTGAGAAAAACAGCAGCAGCACGGGTTGACTACATAGAGATCACTCATTGGCCGGATCTTTATTAGCAAGTGCTGTGGAGTTTGTTGAGCTTATAAAACAAATATTCTGAGCCCCACAAATTCCCAAATGCGATTGCAGTAGAACGATCGATTTCGTTCTAGCCATGGCTGGATGCGGTTCTGGTTACTAGAGGTAAAGAGAAAGAGAACAAAGTTTAGAGAAAGAAAGCATGCACAACAGTCTTTAAGAATTCTTTTGGGAATTTATGTCTATTTATTCTGTGTTTCTGTTTTTTGAACTTGCAGAAAATCATACCGGAAAGAAAGCATTCGATGTGTGGTTCCCTAGGGTTTTCTAGGCGTAATATTATTTTCCGATGAAACTGTCATTATTCTTTTTAAGAGTCCGTGATACAACGAATTGTCCCCG
>NC_090246.1:94336514-94356514 GCF_037325665.1 Littorina saxatilis
CAGGAAAGACCCTTTTGTCAATCGTGGGATCTTTCACGTGCACACCCAATGTAGTGTACACGGGGGGAGGGTTCGGACACCGAAGAGAGTCTGCACACAAAGTTGACTCTGAAATAAATTTCCGCCGAACCTGGGATCGAACTCACGCTGACAGCGGCCAACTGAATACAAATCCAGCGCGCTACCAACTGAGCTATATTACACAGAAAGCAGCAAGTGCAACACAAAGAGAAAAAAACAACAACAACAAAACAACAACAACACCAACAATGTTGGCTTCGCAGATCCAGTAGTAATGTGCAATCAATTATGCCCGTAGCGACTGTCAGTACCAGAATAAATCTGTGATAGTTCGCACACTCTAAAAATTCTCTTCAAGTCAATCAGAGAGAGGGTCAACACAGAAAAATAACACTAATCTTGTAAAGCATTTAAACCATTTCACCATGCAGTGAGAAAAGTATGTTGTGGGAGTCTTGATGTAATCTTAAAGTTGATCAAGTACAGACTCGTAACTGAATACGATAATGGCAATAGACAATAATCGAAAATAACCCCATTTTATTTATTGGTTGTTGAAGAAGTGTGTACTTTTCAAACAGCGAGGAAAATACATGCAGCTGATCAGTGGAGAACGAGCGATTATGGCACCACGATGAATACTTGGAGCTCCTATGTATATGTGTGGTTTTGCAGTGTCCGCTTCATATGACGCCCCTATCATCTTTCGAAAATATGATCAGTGTAGGTCACTATTCACTGCTACCATAAATACTTTTCTTCATTATCAGGGACCACGTGTGTTTGACTTCAGAGTTAGTTGTTTCGAAGAGGCGCACACTTCCCACAACCAATAAATTCCCCAACGGAGTTATTTCGGGAATTCATCTTTTTGCCGAAGGGTTATTGTCCCTTTAAACTAATTTTTAACGGGGCGGAGAGACGCCAGGTTTCTGCATGAGAAAACTTTTTGTGCGAGATTGAATCAGAGTGCCTTGAATTTTAATGTAAATGTCAATGTCCGGATGGTACGTATGTTAAAGTACGAAAGGGGGAGTGTGTGTGTGTGTGTGTGTATGTGTGTTTGTTTGTGTGTGTGTGTCTGTGGGTGTGTATGTGTGTCAGTATGTGTGTATGTGTGTGTCAGTGTGTGTGTGTGTGTGTGTGGAGAGAGAGAGAGAGAGAGAGAGAGAGAGAGAGAGAGAGAGAGAGAGAGAGAGAGAGAGAGAGATTGTAACCTTTTGACCTGGTTAAGAACGTGAACGGAAGGCTAAACGGTGAAGGCAATCCTTGAGAACCATTTGGCGAATAACAGTTTAAAACGGAGGTAAAGTCAGCTAGGCATGCAACGAACTGAAATGAGAAGATGAGAATCGTTGCAGCTACGTGGATTGGGAAAAAAGTGTCATGAAGTGAATACATTTTTATCTCAGTTTTGTCAACAAAATCTCCAATGCAGAAAGGTATTAACATTTGCTCATTCAGTTCGTACTACTGCATATACAGCCTTCGTCCTGACCTCAGGTCAAAATGAGTTCGGCTCATTCTCTCCCTGACAGGATGCCTTGAATTTCCTTGTCTGGCAAGGAAACCGATTTTTGTACATATTTAGAGCTTTTTGTTATGTGTTATGGATGTAAGCAGATTCGCGATCGTCGATAATGATTTTTCATGGTGTTTTGTAATTTTTAAATTACAGAGGAATTTTTATTTTAGACAGTTTCAAGCGAGCTATTTTTCGCGGATGTATTTACTGTGCAAACAACTCTAAATATGGCAACAGTGTCACGTGATAATCCACCGTTTGGATTCGGCGGTCGCTGGAGCAGACGTTTTTTTGACAGTGATGCAACCATACATTACGGTCTCCTTCCGGCAGCAGTCCCAACATTTCGACTTGTTTTGACCTTAGAACGATGTCTTTGTCATAACTGTGAAGAACAGAACGGAGACAACTGTCGAAGTCGGCCAATCTGCAATCATTTTCGTCTCGCGAACACTGCTACCGAACAACATATGGGAGATAACTCTGTATTCTTCTTTTGATAGATTCGCGTGGGACTGCAGCGTCAGGTCAGAGGGACTTAAAGCGATAGCGTGAAGCGATGATGAATCAGATGGATACAGCCTTGGGCTATACACGATTGTCTTTCTTTTCGAGCCAGCTGCACCTTGAACGGTATTGTGCTACCAACGATGAAGTTGTTAAAATGGTGTTCTGTTTTAGGTTTAACACGAAATTGAGTCAAGAAAAAACCACTTGCCTCTCTGCACAGAAAGCAACCGAACTGTTGAGTTTTGGTATGTGTCCATCTGGAAGTATACTCTAACCAGGGCCGGACCAAATGAGTTGTAAGGGGGGGGGGGTTCCTCCTTTTTTTTTGGGGGGGGGGGGGGGGCAAAGCAGGCGTGCAAACTAGAGGGGTCCGGGGGCATGCTCCCCCGGAAATTTTTTGAAAAACGGTTAAAATCTGTGCAATCTGGTGCATTCTAGGCCTTGTTTTGAGGGTTAAGAGCAGCATTGTTTTGGTGCTAAAACTAGTAAAAAAAAAAACCACTCAAAGCAAGGTACATGGGCCGGACCCAGGGGGGGGGGGGGGGGGGTTCCGGAACCCCTGGAACCCCCCCCTGGGTCCGGCCCTGTCTAACTACATGCAAAATCCTATGCCGATACGTGATCGCTTGAAATGGAAGAAAGGTGCCTTTAATGCGTATAAGTGAGTAGCCATTTGAATATATATATGTATAGGTTACAACACGAGTGTTTTTTTATATGGCTTGTATTTCAGTCAAGACCCAGCGGATGAATATCATCGGGAGACACGAGCCTTTGGCGAGTGTCTCTCGATTGATATTCCCGCTGGGTCTTGACTGAAATACAAGCCATATAAAAAACCACGAGTGTTGTAATCTGTATATCCCATTCTACCATCAAACACAAAGTGTAGACTACTAGCGGCACTGTTGCGATCTGTGCAGGGTAAAACTGTTGCCAGCGAGACTTAGCCCTTTTGCAACCTTAAACTAAGTGACCGTCGCTGAAAAAATAAAACGAATGAGTGCATCGATAAGTACGCGGTAACACTACTTTCAGACCATTTAAAAGCTTTAAGTAAAGGTTCATAAGTTGCAAGAAAGTAATGAAGTCGAATAGAAATTAATTTAGTTGAAGCGCACAATTCTTTTGTTTTGCGTTTCAGGTCGGCAGAACGGGCGAAACGGGTTTGGGACCCATTTGGCTTACTCGATTCAGAATTGATTCCACGTTGTTTTTCTCGAACGTGTGTAATTAGGCTTATTGACAGAGAAGCAAATCTTAAGGAACAAATATGTAGGTTTAGATTTAACCATTTGCTCCCTATTTGAAATGTATCTACGTGATAAACTGTTTTGCGAGTGTGTTTGCATGGATGAACTTAAACTGGTATGGGTGAGAGGAAAACGCGACCGACACGTCTGTCACCGCCGATTGATTGCATTTTGAAGGAATATGACTGGATTACGGAAAAATATGTGGACTTACTGCAGAGCCAGGCAAAAGAGTAGACTTGCTCGCAAAACACGTGAAACAGCCGATGTTTGATAGCTGAAGGCGCACACCGGCAAAACACACTACCGACAGATTCTCAAAAGTCGTCTGCTAACGATGCAAGGGGAGGGTACTCGTGTTTTTGTTTTGGTTCGCTAGCATCTGGTTATCTTGTAAGTTGAATGTTCGTTTTTTTCGACCTGCATTGCTTTCATAATGAAAGAAACTTTTGCTTATTGCATCTCATACATCAGATCAGTTCTGAGATTCATTTTTGCGTGCAACTGATATGGTTTTCTGAGCCGTGCAATACGATTTTAGAACTTCATACAAATGTGTCACATTGTTCGGCGCGAGCGAGGTCAAAGGTCGGGAGGAAAGTAGTCCTTTGCCCAAATCGGAATCTGCACTATCATATATTTTTTGGAGTCCATGATGTATTTATTGAGCTATAAAAATACAACATATATACCCATACTGAAGTAACAGAGACAAAGAAGGGAGGTCATGGGATATATATATATATATATCCCATGACCTCCCTTCTTTGTCTCTGTTACTTCAGTATGGGTATATATGTTGTATTTTTATAGCTCAATAAATACATCATGGACTCAAAAAAATATATGATAGTGCAGATTCCGATTTGGGCGAAGAACTACTTTGCTCCCGACCTTTGACCTCGCGCCGAACAATGTGACACATTTGTATGAAGTTCCAAAATCGTATTGCACGGCTCAGAAAACCATATCAGTTGCACGCAAAAATGAATCTCAGAACTGATCTGATGTATGAGATGCAATAAGCAAACGTTTCTTTCATTATGAAAGCAATGCAGGTGGGAAAAAACGAACATTCAACTTACAAGATAACCAGATGCTAGCGAACCAAAACAAAAACACGAGTACCCTCCCCTTGCTTCGTTAGCAGACGACTTTTGAGAATCTGTCAGACCGTCCTTACCTGGCACGGTTGGGCTTCGCTATCATCAGCTGTTTCACGTGTTTTGCGAGCAAGTCTACTCTTTTGCCTGGCTCTGCAGTAAGTCCACATTGGCGATGAAGGTATCTAAGAACTTAACATGTGTGTATTTTTCCGTAATCCAGTCATATTCTTTCAAAATGCAATCAAGCGGCGGTGACAGACTTGGGTCCTGTTTTCATCGCATCAATACCAGTTTAGGTTCATGCAAACACACTCGCAAAACAGTTTATCATGTAGATACATTTCAAATAGGGAGCAAATGGTTAAATCTACATATGTGTTCCCTAAAATTTGCTTCTCTGTCAATAAGACTAATTGTATAATAATGCGTTCGAAAAAAACAACGTGGAATCGATTCTGAATCGAGTCGAGTAAGCCAAATGGGGGCCAAACCGGTTTCCCCGTTCCGCCGACCTGAAACGCAAAAGAATTGTGCGCTTCAACTAAATGGATTTCTATACGACTTCATTACTTTCTTGCAACTTATGAACCTTTACTTAACGCTTTTAAACGGTCTGAAAGTAGTGTTACCGCGTACTTATAGATGCACTCATTCGTTTTATTTTTTCAGCGACGGTCACTTAGTTTAAGGTTGCAAAAAGGCCATGTCTCGCTGAAAACACTGTTTCACACTCCACAGATCGCAAAAGTGCCGCTAGTAGTCTACACTTTGTGTTTGATGGTAGAATGGGATATACAGATTACAACACTCGTGGTTTTTTATATGGCTTGTATTTCAGTCAAGACCCAGCGGGAATATCAATCGAGAGCCACTCGCCAAAGGCTCGTGTCTCCCGATGATATTCATCCGCTGGGTCTTGACTGAAATACAAGCCATATAAAAAACCACTCGTGTTGTAACCTATACATATATATATATATATATATATATATATATATATATATATATATATATATATATATATATATATATATATATATATATATATAACATTGATCGATGAACTTATGTGTGTACAACGCAAGAATGTTACGAATCTCGTCAAGACGTAAAACAGCGTGAATGTTTTGCTTGATGCATCTATGCACCATAAGCTTAATTATTGCTCTCTGCTCACCTACGTAACTTATTGTACTTATCTTCGGGCAAAGTTGCAATCTTGCGAAGAACTGCGCAGTGTCGAAATGAACGTTATTCATAATGTATCTGTTTAAACTAAGGCTGCCATACTCGTAGCGTTCATTAATTAATTCATATTGTTTACATGTGCCAATAATGTTATAAAACTGTACATAAGGGGATATATTAACGATTGGCTGTAGCTTTCGAACACAAAAAAAAATGATTTCAGTATTGTAAAGTGGTGTTGATAGTGTCGAATGTAAACAGAACAGTCTCAAACGCCATCTTTGGTTTACGAAACGTCACGAAGTGACGTCAACGGTCTAAAAATAGCCCAAGTCCTGGAGAACTGTTGCTAAACAATGCAATAAAGAATTAATTATTTCTCGTAATTGGTAAGGACTTCAAACCTAAAACTTTGCAGGAAGCTTAATTTATACATCCCCGCAACGATGGGAAAACCCCTGGAAGTAATTAAACTAATTAAATAGGACTATGTCAGCCTTTAAAGGCATATGTACTCGATGACTATACACGCTAATTGCTTTACCAACAGCTGGAGACATGCTAAATTAAGTTCCCTGCAAAATATTGTGGTCTACTAGGACCCCTTCAATGTTGAGATATGTTAATTTTCATTTTGATCTGGATCGTCCTATTTATAGATTTGGCAACACATGTAACGTTGATGCAAGGGAGCTAACACCGCGGCTTTGTTGACATCCTCACTTTTTCAGAGGCTAGAACAAGCTGTAATGCATGTATTATGGTCCGCGCATGGTGACATATCGTCATTATATGGTCTTATGGTGCGTTTGACATCGCTGTGTACTCTACAGTCTCTGACTACACTTTGTAAACACGGGAGCGCGTACATATGCCTTTAACATAGGCTTCATAAACATCAGAAGCACTATTGATAAATTATCTCAGCAAAGGCCAACTTGGCCTTTGCTGAGATAATTTATCAATAGTGCTTCTGATGTTTATGAAGCGTAGTGTTTCATGAAACGTTTGAAGATTTGTTCTGTTGTTAGAATTCGTTAAAAAAATCGTTGTGTCTAACTTTCGTCTTTTCTTCTTCCACGTTAGTTTATGAAGCTTAGTGTTCCTGAAAATTGTTATTCTGAAGTGAGAAGTAGGACATTCTTCAATCTGTCCTTGGAAAAAATATTACGTGAACAATTGTTTGCTGACGTGTTTTGAGTTGTGTGACAGGAAACAGGAAGTATTTATTTTAGTTCCAGATCATGCATCTAAATAGTTTCTGCGTTCATTTCATTTCCAAGCAACGACATGATTGTGTAACTGGTTGGATAAGAAGAAAAACATAACATTTTCTTCACGCAAACCTAAACTGTTTCTGGTAAAAACAAGTAAAATACCAGATTTGTCCAGTTAAATCAAACTCTGTATACGTAATGAACTTTTGTGTCGTATATATATAGTGACAGTCGGGCGAACAATAAATGAGGCTTTTATTGGAAGTGTATTAGGCCAAAAAAAAAATAGGTCTGTTTACGGTAACCCGACCGACCCTAGTTTTTTCGCGCGACCCTAGACTTTTTTTTGGCATTTGGGAAAAAAATAAAAATAAAAATAAAATCTTGTTTTTTTGGCAAAATAACGTAAAAATATTGTTTTTTGAAAAAAAAAAAAAAAAAAAAAAAAAAAAAAAATCCCGACCTACCGACCCTATTTTTTTGGCCTATGTTACCGTAAACAGACCTATTTTTTTTTTGGCCTTACCATTCCGCTAACATACCCAGATAACGTGTCGCTGAATATAGTCACCAACGTTGCAACAGTGCGCAAGGGAGTGGAATTTGCTCTCTCGCAAGTGTCATAACCTTGGAATACTTAATTTGAAGTTGCAGCAGGGCGTGCATTCAGTCAATCTAGAAATGTTTCTCTGACTTTGAGAACAATCTTATCTTTTAACCCACGAAGTATTTTCAGCTTGACCATTAGCGGAACGGAGTATTTTACTTGCAATTGGTCACTAACGAAACAAAGAACTAAATATTTTCACTTCGGTCATTAACGAAACAAAGAACAGAGTATGTTTAGCTTGTTCGTCAAAGACGGAACAAGGTAACGGGATATTTTCTTTTGATTTCAAAGCCTTCTTGAGTCCAAACCTGAATAAAAGCTTGCGAAACAGAGTTAAAACAGTTTATTTATAAATGAGTCATAATATCTGGCCAGTGAACATATCCCTTCAGAAAGAGAAAACTGTGCTACGCCTGTTTGTAAACAGATCAGAGGTGATCGCTTCACGTCTAAGCATTTGAACGGCGATAACAATCTCCTTGCTCCAAGGGAGAAAAAAAAACCACGCACGTATATGTAATATTCGCGAAGGAGAAAAGGATTGTGCATATTCTACTGAGGACTGTATATAGTGTCAAACATATTCGAACAAGGACCTGTGCATGAATTGCAAAACATTTTCTCTGCACGCACATCCTGTAACGTCAGAACACCTTTCCTGACGGGAGAACGGGCATGGGTAAGTATCAGCTTTTTCCTCTTGGGATTTTACGTTGGAGCATGCAGAAATCTGCCTTTGCGTGTTTCTCTCTGTCTGTCTGTCTCTTTGTCTTTGTCGTGCTTTGTCGGTATGTATCTGCCTGTCTCTCGGCGTGTCTGTGTGTGTGTCTCTCTTTTTCTCTCTGTCTCTTTCAGTCTGTCTGTCTGTCTGTCTGTCTATCTGACTGACTGTCTGTCTGTCTGTCTGTCTGTCTGTCTATCTGACTGACTGTCTGTCTGTCTGTCTGTCTGATTGTACTGATCTTGTCTTGATGAAAAAAGAATTCTTTTATGATTAAAGAATGTTTGTGTAACAAGCTGTCAATTTATTATTTTGATTTTAAAAGTTAGGTCTAGCGCAAAAACGCACCACGGTCCAAAAACATTCTGATAATCATCGATCCACGGCTATCGCCAGTTTACATCGATAGAATGAGACCCGAAGGGAAGTAACTAATTTTTGACCTGAGTTCAGGATGGGTCCAAAAAGTGTTCCAGACAATCTGCAAAATTAGTTCTTTAAAAATTTCTCGCTCTTTACGTAGGGCACCTAGGATGTTCCCGTTTGGTGAGCGTTCAAATGGAAGGGTGTTTGTACTGTGTGTACAAGCCTGACAGTATCTGTGATGGTTTACGGGAGGCTTACTGTCCGGGCGTGATTTCCGGTATTGAATATTCATAACAGCCGTCCAGCACCAAAACGAGGCGCCATTGTTGTAGAGGACCAAGTCCACGAAAATAAATTCTTTGAAAATTTCTCACGCTCGACAGAAAGCAGCCAGAATGTTCCCGTTCGGTGAGCGTTCATATGGAAGTATGCTTGTACTGTATGTAGACGCTCGGGGAGCTCTGTGATGGTTTACGGGAGGCTTACTGTGTCTTTAAAGCAAATGCAGTAGCAAGAACCTAATTAGCTACAACAAAAGCTCTGAAGTTTAATTAGAGCTAGTCATTAAAATGCAGCATTGCCGTTTGGGTTCAATGACTGTGTGTTTGTGTGTGTGTATGTGTGTGTGTGTGTATGTGTGTGTGTATGTGTTTGTGTGTTTGTGTGTGTGTGTGTGTGTGTTTGTGTGTGTGTGTGTGTGTGAGTGTGTGTGTGTGTGTGTGTGAGAGAGAGAGAGAGAGAGAGAGAGAGAGAGAGAGAGAGAGACGGACGGACGGACGGACGGACGGACGGACAGATAAATAGATAGACAGAAACAAAGACAGAGACAGAGACAGAGACAGAGATGGGGAGAAAGGGCGAGAGACATATACAGAAGGAGAGAAAGAGAATAGCGTGGGGTGTGTAGGTGCGGGTACATGCTTGTGTGTAGATGTACAGTACATGTATACCTCTGTCGAGAAAAACCAAATATGCATATTGTTTTTGGTTGCATTTATTTATCTGCTTACTACGCATAACTGCCTCAACGCCACAAAGACACACATGCATCTTCCCCAGTTTTGGAAAAATATTCAGTATCAATTCTTTTCTCTCTGTAAAAAAACGCCAGTGCGGTAGAGGACAGAAACTACTCAAAATCGATTAAACATAGATTTTCTGTCATCTTCTCTGTCTTCAGATTGTCTGCAAATGTTAAATCCACGATGTGTTGGTTAGAGAGGATGGTGCTCCAGACTTTTCCATGCATATTTTCGATCAGCCGAATTATGCTGTCAAAAAGTCAAATGCCTTTGAATTCTCAAGCGGAAAAATATGATAGATTATACGTCAGTCGAATTGTAGAACTCTGAATTTATGAGCCGAGCATTTATAGACATTTTATGCCAGACTCGAAGGTTTAAGGAGTTCATGACCAGAGAAGTGAAAATCAAGTGTGGTTGGGGGGAATGTGTGAATAACTGATAGAGAGGGGGGTGTGTGGGGACAGAGGTGGAGAAAAAGAGAGTAAAGGGATGGGAAAGGAGAGATACGTATTATGTTGTTTTTCATTCCGCCCACTGAGGGAAACTCAATAGCAGAACAAAAACTGTGTGTGTGTGTGTGTGTGTGTGTGTGTGTGCGTGTGCGTGTGTGCGCGCGCAGACACACACATACACACACACACATACACACACACACACACACACACACACACACACACATACACACACACACACACACACAATCAGCTCGTCTTGATCCCAGTCTCTCCGAAAACAAAATTGATTCAAGTTAAACTCGAAAACAACGGACCGCTTCCCGTTAATTATGCATAGCTATGCAAACGGTAATAGGCAATGAGTGTCAAGTTATCTGAGCGTGAAATATTTATTTGCTGGAGCGGGACGCACGGGCAGACAGCGTTTGCATTGCAGACATAACTGACTGCTTAATGACAAAGATGATTCACATGCGTACGGTCATTGATCTAGAGAGTGTGTGTCTGATAATGATAACAAAAGGTCTCGCGCATATGTTTTCTTGCAATCACAAACACAAATGCGCGGGTGTCAAACATTTTTTTTTTTAAAATAAGAGAGGGGGTGGGGCTGTTTGTTATAAATAAATGCGTAGGAAAGCTACATTGTGTGATGTTGACATTTTATTTTCTCATTTCCGTTGATAATTGACATGCATGAGGCAGGCAGGTGTCAAAATCCATTTTTGTTTACGCATCGTGATTTTGATCAGATTGCATATCAACCGGCTTGACGCGGAATACTAATGACAAGACGACGTTGAGATAACGGATAGTCGAGGGTTATATCGAGAGCAAGTTAGTTGCCTTCAATGTATCTATTGATGATTGGATTTCTCTTGTTTGAGCCATGTGACGTCAGACTCCGATTAGCGGCTAGCCGAGACAACAAAAGAGTGCATGTTTAAGTGCGTTAAATCGTTACAAAATGAAAGGAGTTTTAACTGAAATCGGTTGTGACATAACTGTTATTTTGAGGTTTGGTCAAAATATGACATTTTACACAGATTTTGACATCCCTGTTTTTTCACCACGATCGGCCTCGGAGGAACACTGACTGTCTCGATCTTTGTAAATTGTCATAATTTGGTCAAAACTACAAATAACGTATACTGTTTTGCGGACTGAGGACTAGCCATAATTATACCTCTGTCTGTCTGTCCGTCTGTCTGTCTTCCCTCATTGCCCCGTGTCTCTGTCTCTACGTCTGGGTTTTTTTCTGTCTTTCTTTGTTTATATCCCAACCATCTCATCGGTTCAAGAATGTCAAGCCCTTGGTTGAATGAAGCAAGGGAGACAAACATGTCTTTTTTGGCTGGTTCAGCTAAACAGCGGCTTGCTTCCCTTCGAAAGTATGATCTTGGGATGGACTTGATGAGCAGTCGGAAGCCGCATCGGTGCGCGTTAGACAAAGTTATGGAAGTGAGATTCATGACAGAAGTCGTTTGTTGGCCGATCCTGCCATTGCAAACATTATATTCAGTGAGTTTGGTCATTATAATCTCAAAATTCTGATAAAAATAAAAATTGTAGTTATCAATCAGGTTTATTCTTTATCATTTTGCTGGATCCAACAAAATATAATTATGCCATGTTTATTCTGAAAACGTAGTCACAATGAAATAAGTTAATTAAGCAATACGACGTACATCAGTTTTCGGGTTTAGGCTAGCGAAACCGTCGTAAGCTTACATGTAGCCTCGGTGTGGGCTTTTTTTTTCCAATGTGGATCTTTTAGTTTCAGGCAGGCAGAATCAATAAATGTTTTTATATAGATTCACGCGACTTGTTTTTACTCTGTGTGGTATCAATGTATAGTTTCAGTACTTTTGCCATGAACGACACAAACCTTGCGCAACTGTTACAAGACTTATCTGGGTTTCTTCTTAAGGGAGACAACAATTGGTAGCAGCGTGTCAGCATAGCGTGCTTGCCTCCCTTAGCATATCGTTGTGGGTTCGGATTTGTAATGCACAGCTTTCTGTTTTTCAGTCTGTCTGTAACATTCTCTCTCTACCTCCCTTGCTTTCAAGCATGCCAATCAATGTTCTTTGTGTTTGCGGACAAGATGCAGCACTACCACAACTAAATTACATAGGGGAAGGGCCCCTAATATGGACCACTTTTTGTTTCATGCTGATAACTAGCTTGTTTTCTTGTGAAGAAGTTTCATTTTGTGTTTGGTAGTCCTTCTCTCTTAGGTTAACCGTTAGGTCTAATTAGAGTGAAATAGCTTTGATAGACATTCAGCAAAAATTAAATACAGACAAAATCACAAATGGTCCATATTAGGAGCCTTCACGAATCACTGTAAAAATCCCCCTATACTTCAAAATAACATGATACAACTTAGTGTACAAGTCAGACTAATTCAAATATGCTTTAGATGCGGTCTCAGCTGTCATGTATAGCAATTTGTGTGTGATAAAAGCTTTGGCTGTGGACAGAAACGAGTCCGTTTTAGGCGGCAAATTTAGAGTGAACGCTGCCAAAAGTGAAAAAAGAGAAAAAGCCTAACGGTTTTGAGATTTGTGTTTCTGCAACTGTTTTGACATGTGCAAGTTATCCAGAGAGGATAAATACAGCGAACAAAACGTTTTTGCTCTAGCGCCGTTAGTTTGTCAGAACAGTAGGTGGTCCATATTAGGAGCCGGTCCATATTAGGAGCCCTTCCCCTACTGGTAGACGCAAAAATTAACGGTTTTATTACTTCAAAACATATTCTTAGTCTGTCTAGTAGCGTTGATCCACTATCGGTCACAAACACGCACTGACGCACGCACTGACGCAGGCAGGCAGGCAGGCACGCACGCACGCACGCACGCATACACACACACACACACACACACCGCACACAAACACACACACACATGCACCGCACACACACACGCACATACACGCGCGCGCACACACTGTGACACGAACGTACCGTGACTCACGCACGCACGTACACACACACACAATCAATCAATCAATCAATGACGCTTATATCGCGCATATTCCGTGGGTACAGTTCTAGGCGCTCTGCAGTGATGCCGTGTGAGATGAAATTTTATACGGCCAGTAGATTGCAGCCATTTCGGCGCATATTTACCTTTCACGGCCTATTATTCCAAGTCACACGGGTATAGGTAGACAATTATTAACTGTGCCTAAGCAATTTTGCCAGGAAAGACCCTTTTGTCAATCGTGGGATCTTTAACGTGCACACCCAATGTAGTGTACACGGGGGGAGGGTTCGGACACCGAAGAGAGTCTGCACACAAAGTTGACTCTGAAATAAATTTCCGCCGAACCTGGGATCGAACTCACGGTGACAGCGGCCAACTGAATACAAATCCAGCGCGCTACCAACTGAGCTATATCCCCGCCCCACACACACACACACACACGCACACACACACACTCTCTCTCTCTCTTTCTCTCTCTCTCTCTCTCTCACAAAACACACACACACACACTGACACACACACACACACACACACACACCGGCAAACACACACACACACTAAAACACACACAATGACACACGTTGGAGAGATTTAGAAGTAATTAAACCTGGTTAATTGATTTTGGTGTCCGTGGAAGCGTCGATCGATACAGGCCAGCGTGATTTGGTGTCAGAGATGCCGGACCTTACGGCAATAAATCGCCATCATCCATTTTAGTTCTGGACAACACTCGTCCGCTAGAGTTGCTCCCCTTCCCACGTTGTGTCTATGCAGAGTTATGGTTGGCGCGGATTTTTTGGTTATTTGTTGTGTGCGTTCGTGATGGAAGTTGTTTTAAACGTGGAGGTTGTGTGTGTGTGTGTGTGTGTGTGTGTGTGTGTGTGTGTGTGTGTGTGTATGTGTGTGTGTGCCACGGGCTTTATGTCCGTTTATCTGTTTTTCTGTTACATTCCTCTATGATTTTTTCGTTATCTGATTTTCTGTTACATTCGTATGACTCTTTTTCGTTTTCTGAATTTCTGTGACTTTCCTATGTGGGTTTTGTGTGTGGCGCACGTGCTTTCACGATACCGTCTACCACGCACTTGTCCCTGAAGCAATAATTGCTTCAGAACAATGCATCACAAACATTCCAATATTTCGTTGTCAGCAGTTTCCATTTGGTCGTTACGATAATTTATCGTCACGATCACAGCAAATGAGGACCGCAATGCGTTCTTTCATCTTATGCCTATTTGTAGATGTCAGCCTTTGTCGTCGACCAGTATTCATCGATTACTGGAAATGCAGTTCACTGTCAAAGGGCTGGGTACAAAGTATTTGCCTGTCGCAGATCTCGGAAATTGTCACATGCTGCATCTGACGCAGCGTGTTTTTACTTACAATTTTAATTCGGCTTTTTGTTAACGTTGAGGCGGCATTGTCGAGAGCTTATTTTTCAACCAAATTGATTGAAAGTTTTGTCAAGCAATTGTTGACTCATTCCAGACAATGGGATCGCATTTCTGCTTGGAAGCTTAAAAATAAATTGATTAGTTTGCTCATTAAAGTTTTCATTAATAAAAACGAGTTTTCTCTCGCAGATTAAAAAATGATTGCATTGCATTCCTCATCTTCTACTGAATTTCAAATTATATAGATATTTTATGATTCCTCTGAACATGTGCTCAGAATGAAACAAAAATCGGTGTATGCAAACTAGGTATTCGCCGAGACGAGCGCAATTTGTCTTGGTCATTGGATTTGTTGTTGCTGTTGCGAAATTCACTGAAGTCGGTATGCGCAAAATCCGCCGACCCTGTCGCAAAAAAAAAAAAAAAAAAAAAAAAAAAAAACCGCCTTATGCCCAGGCTTTTTCCCAATGAAAAAACTGAAAATAAAATTCGGTCTTTCAGGTTCATGTTTGTTTGAGTTGTTTGGTACAATCTCTTGTAAAACAAAAGAGAATTAGACACATCTCTATTTACGAATTTTTCTTTCTGTGTCTTTTTCAGCTAGCTTGGTTGCCGCCGTGGTGGGCTCTCTATTAAGCGCCGCCATTTTCTTCACCTTGACCTTGCTAGTGTGGCGTTTCTGTCGCGGCCGGAAGCGCTCCATCGCCGGAAGTTACGAGAAAATCGTCTCGGATCACCGTCTTCAGCAAGTGACGGTGGAAAAGGGCAGTAACATCCCCGCGACTGCTGTGAGGTGAGATTGCCTCCCTTCCCTTGGCTGATGCAATGTCTTTCCTTCTTCGCCCAGCAATGTTTTTTTTATTTTTATTTTTTTCTTCCTTTAAAAAACCCCCAGATATTTTATGTGTGTTGATTGTCTTGCTTTTTTGCTTCGTCGGGTGGTATTTCTTTTTACATTTAGTCAAGTTTTGATTAAATGTTTTAACATAGAGGGGGAATCGAGACAAGGGTCGTGGTGTATGTGTGTCTGTGTGTGTGTGTGTGTGTGCGTGTGTGTGTGTAGAGCGATTGAGAGTAAACTACTGGACCGATCGTTATGAAATTTGACATGAGAGTTTCTGGGTATGATATCCCCGGAAGTTTTTTTAATTTTTTCGATAAATGTCTTTGATGACGTCATATCCGGCTTTTTGTAAAAGTTGAGGCGGCACTGTCACAACCTCATTTTTCAATCAAATTGATTGAAATTTTGGCCAAGCAATCTTCGACGAAGGCCAGACTTCGTTATTGCATTTCAGCTTGGTGGCTTAAAAATTAATTAATGACTTTGGTCATTAAAAATCTGAAAATTGTAATTAAAATTATTTTTTTTATAAAACGATCCAAACTTACGTTCATCTTACTTTTCATCATTTTCTGATTCCAAAAACATATAAATATGTTATATTTGGATTAAAAACAAGCTCTGAAAATTAAAAATATAAAAACTATTATCAAAATCAAATTTCCGAAATCGATTTAAAAACACTTTCATCTTATTCCTTGTCGGTTCCTGATTCCAAAAACATATAGATATGATATGTTTGGATTAAAAACATGCTCAGAAAGTTCAAACGAAGAGAGGTACAGAAAAGCGAAACCACTACCGCGCTGAACAGGCTCGTCAGTTTCACTCCGTTTTGCACAAGCGGCGGACTACGGTCATTGTGAAAAAATGCAGTGCGTTAAGCGTTTTTGCACCTTGTGCAGTGACTATACCTGTGTTTTTAGTTGTGCCTTGCGTTGTACTCGGACTGCCTGTCTGTGTGACGTGACGTGGACACTGAGGAAAAAGTGTGTTTCTTTCCCTTCGGTTCTAGCACTTCTAGCTGTCAGCGCGAGTTCGATCCCAGGTTCGGCGGAAATTTATTTCACAGAGTCAACTTTGTGTGCAGACTCTCTTCGGTGTCCGAACCACCCCCCGTGTATACTACATTGGGTGTGCACGTTAAAGATCCCACGATTGACAAAAGGGTCTTTCCTGGCAAAATTGCTTAGGCACAGTTAATAATTGTCTACCATACCCGTGTGACTTGGAATAAGGCCGTGAAAGGTAAATATGCGCCGACATGGCTGCAATCTACTGGCCGTATAAAATTTCATCTCACACGGCATCACTGCAGAGCGCCTAGAACTGTACCCACGGAATATGCGCGATATAAGCCTCATTGATTGATTGATTGATTGACTTCTCCATGTCGTCTGACCTGCCAGTGACACGTCTTAGCACATTGTTTAGAACTCTATTGTGTAATTCGTAGACGACAAGGACTTTGCCTTTTCTGGCAAATCTTGAACATTCACTCTTCAACGTCCAGTTTGTGCGGATTGTGTCTGCTTCTGCGTGTACTCTTAACATTTATAAGCATGTCGGCACTAGCTCCAGCCGCTGGACTGAATATCGGTCACTTAAACATCTATCATCTCTTGAAAAAAATTCCTGATCTCTGCGTGTTATTAAATCAACATTCTCCCATAACCCATTTGTTTGGGATTTCAGAGACTAGGCTGGACTCACGCATCTGTGATGATATGTTGCGGATACCTCATTATTCTGTTATCCGACGCGACAGTATGGAAGTACAACATACTGGTCTTGCTGTTTATGTCCATGATTCCATAGCAAAATTTGTTAAGCGCAGGGCTGATCTGGAAGTGAACAGTATTGAATGCCTTTGGCTTGAAATTTCTGATAAGAATTCGAATTCTTTTCTCCTCGGCTTTGTATATAGAAATCCCGCATCCCATTCAGCTTGGTCTGACGATTTTATTGATTTGATGGATAACATTAAATGTAATAATCGTAATATTTTGTTACTTGGTGATTTTAACATAGACTTGCATAAAACCCAGACAGCCTGGCGCTCAGTAACATCTCTCGTTGGATTCCATCAACTTGTGAACACCTCAGCCAGATTGACGCTCCCATGGGGTCGCCTTCACGCGGCGGGAGTGTTTATACTAAGCTACCCCACTCCTTTACTTCTCTTCTTTTGTCTTATTTCTGCCTTACCAGTCCTTTCACCTATATTTCCTTCCAAGAAAACTCTCCCTACTATTCCCTGCAGTTTTCCAATTCTTTTCTTGTCTTATTTCTACCTGACTGGATCCATCACCTTTATTTCACTTACCAAAAGTCTTCTTTTCCACATCCTTATTTCTCTGCACCCCGCATGTCGTAAGAGGCGACTAACGGATTCTGTTCCTCCTTTTACCCTTGTTAAGTGGTTCTTGTATAGAATATAGTCAATGTTTGTAAAGATTTTAGTCAAGCAGTATGTAAGAAATGTTTAGTCCTTTGTACTGGAAACTTGCATTCTCCCAGTAAGGTCATATATTGTACTACGTTGCAAGCCCCTGGAGCAATTTTTTGATTAGTGCTTTTGTGAACAAGAAACAATTAACAAGTGGCTCTATCCCATCTCCCCCTTTCCCCTATCCCATCTCCCCCTTTCCCTCGTCGCGATATAACCTTCGTGGTTGAAAACGACGTTAAACACCAAATAAAGAAAGAAAGAAAGAAAGCCAGATTGACTGATACAACATCAACGTTGATTGACCACATTTACACTAATAATACCTCCATGGTGTCAAACGTGAAAACTGTACCTTCAAGCATCAGTGACCATTGTTCAATATTTTGTTCTTGGTCGTTCAAGTTACCTAAGCCGGTGCACAAGGGCCATACAACTATTGAATATAGAAGCTTTAAAACGTTTGATGAAACCAAGTTCTTCTTTGATCTCAGTTTAGCACCATTTTCCTCTGTGTTTAATCATGTTGTTGCTGACGAGGCGCACCAGTGCTGGTCTGATCGTGTAACCTCTGCGAACGCCAAGAAGAAGAAGAAGAAGCTGACGAGGCGTTGGGCGCCCTTTAGATATATGTTATCATATAGTGGATAAGCATGCCCCACTACGTCACCACAGAGTGAAATATCCATCTCTTCCCCCATGGTTGACAGAACAGATTATAGAAGCCATGTCCCTGCGTGATTTTTACAAAGCAAACAACATGAAGTCTGACTTTAAGAAACAAAGGAATACAGTGACAGAATTAACACGTCAAGCAAAAGCAAATTATTTTAATACATTAATCGAGGACAAGAAAAATATTGCAACTGTTTGGCGTGCTGTTAATAACATATTAGGTCAATCTAAACAGAACTCAAATCCGTCTGCCACAACCATCTCCCCTGAAGATTTTAATAACCATTTTGTGTCCCTTGCCAATAGGCTAAATGAATCTGCAAAATGCGACAGTCCTGATTCTGACATTGAATGAAGTCTCTTTCTCAAAATTACATGATTTTTGCAATCAGAAATGTAAACCAGACTTTTTATTTACTATTCCAGACATGGCAGTGCATGAGGTAGGTAAGGTGTTAGAAGGCCTTGAGAATAAAAAGTCCATGGGTCCTGATAAGATTCCTCCTTACTTGGCCAAATTAGCTCTACCATATATTGTGGAGCCACTCACCTATGTGTATAATCTCTGCATAAAGCAAAATACTGTACCTAGTTTGTTAAAGAGAGCAAAAGTAATTCCACTCCACAAAGGCGGAAATTTATCCGACCCAAATAATTTCAGACCCATTTCCTTATTACCAATTTTATCCAAACCATTGGAAAAACATATTCACAAACATTTGCTCGCGTACATAGAAAGCAGAAACCTTTTCCATCAATTTCAGTCTGGTTTTCGAACAAATCACTCTTGTCACAGCGCCCTTACCACGCTATGCGACACCTGGCTGCCTGCAACAAACCGATCTGAAATCAGTGGTGCTGTGTTTCTCGACTTTAAAAAAGCGTTTGATCTTGTTGATCATTCAATTCTATTCAAGAAATTACAGTTGTATGTCAGAAACAGTTCAGTGTGTAACTTCTTTGCTTCCTATTTACATGACAAATCTCAATATACTGCCCTAAACTGTAAAATATCTACCGAGGAGACTGTGAAATGTGGGGTGCCTCAAGGTTCAGTGCTTGGGCCGATCTTGTTCTGTCTGTATATCAATGATCTGCCACTGCACATTTCTGATAGTAATGTAAGAAGTGATTTTTTTTGCTGACGATTCTTCTCTTCAAGCAAGTGGAAAGTCTGTTCCAGTAATAGAGTCCTCCCTACAAACAGCTTTAAACGATGTAAATAACTGGTGTAGTGCTGATGCTATGCTTGTCCATCCAATAAAAACTAAAAGTATGGTAATTGCAACCAGACAAAAACACCAGATTTCTCCACTCAAACTAAATCTTACTATTGGTACGCAATCAATTGAACAAGTTCAACAGCATCGCGCTTTAGGGGTAATTATTGATTGTGAATTCAAGTGGCAGGCACAATTACAGTATATTTGCAAGAAAGTAGCCAAGAACGTTTTCCTCCTATCTATGTTAAAGCAATTTACGGACAGAAGGACTCTGAAAATGTTCCACCATGCTCATGTAATGCCTCACATTAATTATGTTTCGACGCTCTGGGATGGCAGCAGTGATGTCCACTTGAAAAAGTTAGACTCTCTCTATCGTCGCTCGGCCAAACTCATCGTAAAGGATAATGCCTCAACAGATATGAAAT
>NC_090246.1:94359014-94364014 GCF_037325665.1 Littorina saxatilis
TTTGACATTTACCGTGAAATGGCACACTGACTTTAATTGTCGTGATTTGTTGGGGGGGGGGGGGGGGGTGGGGAGAGGGGGGGGGGGTGGGAGGGTTTTACACCCTTAACAGAATTGTTATACTTTTGAACACCCTTTTTGTAAACAGTTTTTGAACAAAGTGAGACATTCCATAATTCCAAAAGCAAAAGTAGCCAACGTGAGAAACACTAGTGCTCCAAGGAACATGGTTTATTTACCATGTGTCAATCAATCAATCAATCAATATGAGGCTTATATCGCGCGTATTCCGTGGGTACAGTTCTAAGCGCAGGGATTTTTTAAAATTTAAAAAAAAAATTTTTATGCAATTTATATCGAGCACATATTCAATAAAGCTACCCACAGTGTGCACTGAACTATGTGATCCTGGGGTCACGGGGTCGAATCCAGGCCGGGACGGACACGGGTCAGCTTTTTGTGCAGACTCAGAGACGGTATCCCTGTCCCACCTCCGTGTCACCACAAAAGCGCATACAAGATCTCAATGCAGGTGATTGATTACACCTAAACACACGCACAGCTGGGTAGCGCGACTCTTGTTGCTGCTAGCTTTCCACTGGGAGGAAGCTATCCGAATTTCCCAGCATTGGGATGTTAAAGCAAACGAAATGAAAGTTCCGTTTCACAAATTCCCGGGCGTCCTTTTTTTTTTAAAATTATTTTTAAACGTAACAAAACCACAAAACCAGCGGCGCTCAGAATGCTTCTAACCAGCCTTTTGTCTGTGAGCGTGGTTATCTTTTTCTTTTTTACATTAATTTTAGTCAAGTTTTGACTAAATGTTTTAACGTAGAGGGGGAATCGAGACGAGGGTCGTGGTGTATGTGTGTCTGTGTGTGTGTGTGTGTGTGTGTGTGTGTAGAGCGATTCAGAGTAAACTACAGGACCGATCTTTATGAAATTTTACATGAGAGTTCCTGGGTATGATATCCCCAGATGGTTTTTTTCTCATTTTTTTGATAAATGTCTTTGATGACGTCTTATCCGGCTTTTCGTGAAAGTTGAGGCGGCACTGTCACGCTCTCATTTTTCAACCAAATTGGTTGAAATTTTGGTCAAGTAATCTTCGACAAAGCCCGGACGCGAAATTTTTTTCACACGTCAGTTGTGGGCTTTCAATCCCGAAGGCTGGTTCCGAGTAGCTACGAACGTAATCGGAAGTTCCGATTTTTACCAAGTCAAAGAGCCGAGTCGAACACTATCCTTGCGTCGACGTCATTCAGAGATACTGTACAGATCTCTGCGTCATCTTTGCAAGCAGCTTCGGAGATTTCAAAATGTTTGCTGTGTGCAACACATGTTCAACGACAACATCTAATTCGGATATTTTGGATGTTTCGAAGGAAAGAACTTCTTTTTCTTGTCGTAAAACTAAAATACACCCTCTAATTAAAAAGCATGCACGCGTATGGGAACCACAAACCGCATGCATACTGGCACACGCTGATGCTGGTGATTCTGACTGTACATTGTTACAACTTAGATCTAACTGAACTTGATCACGTTACTCGTTAGATCATCAGTGCTATTATTTTGTAGAAACTAAAAAGGTACTCGGAGTCCAGTAACAACATATTGAAGTATCTGTGAATGTGTTTCTTGTAATTAAATGGGAACTCTGGTGTACACGAGGTCTTCTGCTGCAGTGCATGGTGTCTAGATCTGGGTTTTGAAGGCTTCCACCGAGGCTGATGGATATTGCCTTGTGGTGGGAGGGCGTTCCATTCGCCAATGGTGCAAGGAAAGAAAGACTGTTGTCTGTATGATGTTCTGCAGGCTGGGAGTTTATGAGCCTCAGCATGGATTGAGCGAATGCTGAGTGCAATTCTTTTCGATCTATCCTATTAATTCACACATTGACCCTGCAGCAGTGACGATCATTTCTAGATTGCAATTGGCAAAGCTCGTTCCAGCGCTACCGTGTACTGGGTCAGCGAGACACGAACGACAACTCAAATCGATAAGCATCCGAACACATCGGAACTTCCGTTTACGTTCGTAGCTACTCGTAAATAGCCTTCGGGATTGAAAGCCCGTAACTGACGTGTGGAATTTTGTTTCGAAGCCCGGACTTTTGTATTGCATTTCAGCTCGGAGGCTTAAAAATTAATTGATAAGTTTGCTCATTAAAGTTGTCATTAAAATCGATTTTTCGCAAACAGATTTAAAATTGATTGCATCGTATTCTTCATCATATTTTGAATCTAAAAATATATACATATGTCATGTTTACTCTTAAAATGTGATCACAATTAACGAAATAGAATAATTAGTCTTACGATTAAAATGTAAGAAATCGATCCAAAAATGATGTCATCTTATTCGTGATCATTTCCTGATTCCAAAAACATATAGATATGATAGGTTGTATTCAAAACAAGCTCAGAAAGTTAACAAAAATACAGAAAAGCGCGCTTTCCTGCTTAGCACAATTCGCTGCCGCGCTTATCTGGCGTGTCAATATCACTACGTTTTGCACGTGGAAGGTGAGCGATTTCCTTCACGCGGGGATTGACGAAGCTGGACTGTCTTGGTGAAAAAATACAGTGCGTTCAGTTGAGTCATCCCGTGACTGAGTTCGACAGCTTGACTAAATGTAGTAATTTCTCCTTACGCGACTTGTTTCCTTTTTATATTTAGTCAAGTTTTGACTAAATATTTTAACATCGAGGGGGAATCGAAACGAGGGTCGTGGTGTATGTGCGTATGTGTGTGTGTGCGTGCGTGTGTGTGTGTGTGTGTGTAGAGCGATTCAGACTAAACTACTGGACCGATCTTTATGAAATTTGACATGAGAGTTCCTGGGTATGAAATCCCCGAACGTTTTTTTCATTTTTTTGATAAATGTCTTTGATGACGTCATATCCGGCTTTTCGTGAAAGTTGAGGCGGCACTGTCACGCCCTCATTTTTCAACCAAATTGGTTGAAATTTTGGTCAAGTAATCTTCGACGAAGCCCGGGGTTCGGTATTGCATTTCAGCTTGGTGGCTTAAAAATTAATTAATGACTTTGGTCATTAAAAATCGGAAAATTGTAAAAAAAAAAAAAAATTTATAAAACGATCCAAATTTACGTTTATCTTATTCTCCATCATTTGCTGATTCCAAAAACATATAAATATGTTATATTCGGATTAAAAACAAGCTCTGAAAATTAAATATATAAAAATTATTATCAAAATTAAATTGTCCAAATCAATTTAAAAACACTTTCATCTTATTCCTTGTCGGTTCCTGATTCCAAAAACATATAGATATGATATGTTTGGATTAAAAACACGCTCAGAAAGTTAAAACAAAGAGAGGTACAGAAAAGCGTGCTATCCTTCTTAGCGCAACGAATACCCCGCTCTTCTTGTCAATTCCACGTGCACTGCCTTTGCCACGGGCGGTGGAGTGACGATGCTACGAGTATACGGTCTTGCTGCGTTCAGTTTCATTCTGTGAGTTCGACAGCTACTTGACTAAATATTGTATTTTCGCCTTACGCGACTTGTTATATTTAGTCAAGTTTTGACTAAATATTTTAACATCGAGGGGGAATCGAGACGAGGGTCGTGGTGTATGTGTGTCTGTCTGTCTGTGCGTGTGTGTGTGTGTGTGTGTGTGTGTGTGTGTGTGTGTGTGTGTGTGTGTGTGTGTGTGTAGAGCGATTCAGACTAAACTACTGGACCGATCTTTATGAAATTTGACATGAGAGTTCCTGGGTATGAAATCCCCGAACGTTTTTTTCATTTTTTGGATAAATGTCTTTGATGACGTCATATCCGGCTTTTCGTGAAAGTTGAGGCGGCACTGTCACGCCCTCATTTTTCAACCAAATTGGTTGAAATTTTGGTCAAGTAATCTTCGACGAAGCCCGGACTTCGGTATTGCATTTCAGCTTGGTGGCTTAAAAATTAATTAATGACTTTGGTCATTAAAAATCTGAAAATTGTAAAAAAAAATAAAAATTTATAAAACGATCCAAATTAACGTTTATCTTATTTTCCATCATTTGCTGATTCCAAAAACATTTAAATATGTTATATTCGGATTAAAAACAAGCTCTGAAAATTAAATATATAAAAATTATTATCAAAATTAAATTGTCCAAATCAATTTAAAACCACTTTCATCTTATTCCTTGTCGGTTCCTGATTCCAAAAACATATAGATATGATATGTTTGGATTAAAAACACGCTCAGAAAGTTAAAACAAAGAGAGGTACAGAAAAGCGTGCTATCCTTCTTAGCGCAACTACTACCCCGCTCTTCTTGTCAACTTCACTGCCTTTGCCATGAGCGGTGGACTGACGATGCTACGAGTATACGGTCTTGCTGAAAAATGGCATTGCGTTCAGTTTCATTCTGTGAGTTCGACAGCTACTTGACTAAATATTGTATTTTCGCTTTACGCGACTTGTTACATTTAGTCAAGTTTTGACTAAATGTTTTAACGTAGAGGGGGGAATCGAGACGAGGGTTGTGGTGTATGTGTGTCTGTCTGTCTGTCTGTCTGTCTGTCTGTGTGTGTGTGTAGAGCGATTCAGACCAAACTACTGGACCGATCTTTATGAAATTTGACATGAGAGTTCCGGGGAATTATATCCCCGGACGTTTTTTTCTTTTTTTCGATAAATACTTTTGATGACGTCATATCCGGCTTTTTGTAAAAGTTGAGGCGGCACTGTCACACCCTAATTTTTCAATCAAATTGATTAAAATTTGTGTAGAGCAATCTTCGACGAAGGCCGGACTTCGGTATTGCATTTTAGCTTGGTGGCTTAACAATTAATTAATGACTTTGGTCATTAAAAATCTGAAAATTGTAATAAATTGTTTTTGTTGTATAAAACGATCCAAATTTACGTTCATCCTATTCTTTATCATTTCCTGATTCACAAAACATATAAATATGTTATATTTGGATTAAAAACAAGCTCTGAAAATTAAAAATATAAAAATTATGATCAAAT
>NC_090246.1:94369014-94379014 GCF_037325665.1 Littorina saxatilis
GGTAAATTCTGAAAATGCTAAAATAAACTCAGCTAAAGTGCATATGGAACATGTTTTTCGATGAGTTTTGTTAAGTTTAGTTTGTAGTTTTGGAAAATCCAGTTCATTGTCACCTCCCATTGTCACAAATAACTGGAGCGTGCTTTCTTTTCACTGTCTTCGAATCGCTGGCCTTTCAAACCGGACGCTAAGCGCCCCTAAAAGTCGAGCGTCGTAACCTCGAAGGGTCACGTGACGAGTTGGCGGTCCAGGCTATTTGGTCTATGATGTGAACGACCAAAGGTAACGGACAGAGTTGAACAAGTCGAGACCTTTAGCACATGATAAGAAATACTATTCCGTGCTGAATAAAACGCATTCGTGTCGAAAAATCCGCTTTTAATAATAATAATAATAATAATAATGCAAACTTTTATAGCGCTATTCTAGAAAAATGTCTACTCTTAGGGCTTTACAATACATACATCGACCAAGCATACTATACACGCACAGGCAAAGACACCGACCAAACATAACCAACAAACTATACATGCACAGGCAAAGAAAACGACCAAACATACAATACACGCACAGGCAAATGTAACGACCAAACATATAACATTGCATTTTGATTTTGTTTGGGCGTGTGCTTCAGTTACCAAAGATAATGGTCAATTCAGCGTGTGTGCCATTTGTACCTGGGGTTGAAACAGAAAATTCAATTTTTCCACGTCACGGAGGTTTGATGCCAACTTTAAGGTGAAGGAAAAGTAAGTGTGACGGACGAAAGTCACAGCTTTCAAATGGACCGTCCGTCTTTGTGTCTTGACCATGCAGTACTCTACACAGTTTTGAACTTAATCGGAAAAAAACTAATTACTGTATTAAAAAGTTACCATGACGTGTTTGACATCTGGTATTTACACAGTGCGCCTTATTTCAAAGGAAAATGCGGAGTCTAAGGAACTCAACGGTACCAAATTCAACAGTAGGGCCTACCTGTCAAGATTATTTTCCCCACCACATGTTTCTCCAAGTGTTTTAAAAAAAATTTTAAATGAGGTAAGAGCATCGTTTGTAATCTAAACACATACCAAGAATCAACATCCAAGAATTGTCTTATAAGAGAGGTTCTACTGTATAATGATCATAATTATAATGTAACATCCTGAGCAGCTCTGAGATGGTGTTCTTGATCACTGACATTATTAAAAGGAAGACATCTGTTGAGATTACGAGACTCGATCGTTTATGCTTGATGACAGCAGTATGACGTTGAGCTTGACGTTGAGATTCAGAGTTTTTGAGCAAATCAACGTTTCCCGTTTTGTTCGCTATACAAATCCTTTTAGGGATAATTATCGACTTCGTGGTTCGCCAAAGAATTCTGGCTTTGGCGGAGTGGTTATAGACTGTTTTTCTTCATAAGACAGAATTTTTGCCAGTGTTGATCATCTAGTGTGTGTGATTTGCTGCAGAATTTGATTTTGCAGGATGCTTGCATTTTTTTTCAGACGGGAGGCCAATTGTGACAAGACATAACGTTGAGTGGCCAGATTGTGACAAGACAACACGTTGAGTGGCCAGATTGTGACAAGACAAGACGTTGAGTGGCCAGATTGTGACAAGACAAAACGTTGAGTGGCCAGATTGTGACAAGACAAAACGTTGAGTGGCCAGATTGTGACAAGACAAAACGTTGAGTGGCCAGATTGTGACAAGACAAGACGTTGAGTGGCCAGATTGTGACAAGACATAACGTTGAGTGGCCAGATTGTGACAAGACAAAACGTTGAGTGGCCAGATTGTGACAAGACAAAACGTTGAGTGGCCAGATTGTGACAAGACAAAACGTTGAGTGGCCAGATTGTGACAAGACAAAACGTTGAGTGGCCAGATTGTGACAAGACAAAACGTTGAGTGGCCAGATTGTGACAAGACAAAACGTTGAGTGGCCAGATTGTGACAAGACAACACGTTGAGTGGCCAGATTGTGACAAGACAAAACGTTGAGTGGCCAGATTGTGACAAGACAAAACGTTGAGTGGCCAGATTGTGACAAGACAACACGTTGAGTGGCCAGATTGTGACAAGACAACACGTTGAGTGGCCAGATTGTGACAAGACAACACGTTGAGTGGCCAGATTGTGACAAGACAAGACGTTGAGTGGCCAGATTGTGACAAGACATAACGTTGAGTGGCCAGATTGTGACAAGACATAACGTTGAGTGGCCAGATTGTGACAAGACATAACGTTGAGTGGCCAGATTGTGACAAGACAAAACGTTGAGTGGCCAGATTGTGACAAGACAAGACGTTGAGTGGCCAGATTGTGACAAGACAAGACGTTGAGTGGCCAGATTGTGACAAGACAAAACGTTGAGTGGCCAGATTGTGACAAGACAAAACGTTGAGTGGCCAGATTGTGACAAGACAAAACGTTGAGTGGCCAGATTGTGACAAGACAAAACGTTGAGTGGCCAGATTGTGACAAGACAAAACGTTGAGTGGCCAGATTGTGACAAGACAAGACGTTGAGTGGCCAGATTGTGACAAGACAAGACGTTGAGTGGCCAGATTGTGACAAGACAAGACGTTGAGTGGCCAGATTGTGACAAGACAAAACGTTGAGTGGCCAGATTGTGACAAGACAAGACGTTGAGTGGCCAGATTGTGACAAGACAAGACGTTGAGTGGCCAGATTGTGACAAGACAAAACGTTGAGTGGCCAGATTGTGACAAGACAAAACGTTGAGTGGCCAGATTGTGACAAGACAAGACGTTGAGTGGCCAGATTGTGACAAGACAAAACGTTGAGTGGCCAGATTGTGATGTCCTTCTGTTCAAGAAAATGCAATGATGATTATTACAGCACTTTGTTAATGAACACAACGTCTGATCAGTGTCTAGAGTATCGGGGGCGGTGGACGGGGGGGGGGGGGGGGATGAGAAATATTTATGTTATTGTCATAGCATGGCTTAGCTGGTATGGCTATTTTGGATTCTTGCGAAGTAGCCTGGCTAGAATAAAAAAATCCAATCTCATCCTGCTTATACGCAAGCTAGATTCTTTGGTTGGATAGAATAAGTATTCTGATTCTATCCAGAACTTTTGGAAACAATATTGAAATTGCAATCTGAAACCTGCTGAGGATAGAATCAATGCCATTTGCCACCACAATTCCCATTTCATCCAGTTGAGACCGACATTCTGGACTTTGCTGGTTGAGATTAGAATTCTGATTTCAACCAGCTTGATTCCCAATTTTAGCCGGATTCCAATCTCTGCCATAATCTACTCGACCCATGATGTGGGTTTCTTCTTTGCGACTATACTGAGGTGATTTGTATGCAATGTTAGTCCGACCAACAGTTATTCTAACTGTTCCTTTACATTACGTTAAAGCTGTGGTCTATTTATGACTTTCCGGGGCTACGAGGTTGAAAAATAGGGACAAAGTCATGTACAGATTTCTGCACAGCAAACACTACCCGAAACCCCACCTATACGGCGTGTATGACATTGAGAGCTTCAGTCAACGCTTGGATTTTGCAGTGGTAACATCCGGTTTGCTCTCGCAGAGCTGAGCATATTTGTCAAGAAGGATCGAGCAGAAAAAATAAACGACTTGGCATGGATTCGAACTCAAGGCCGCGGGGCCTCGAAATGTCGGGGCCGATGTCTTAACCGCTAGGCCACTTCACCAGTGTTGTCAAAGATAAAAATTTGATAATTTTATATCATTCTACGCTTGAATTACCATTCATGCGTTGCAAAAACGTAAAAATTGACATTAAAATTTGCCTTTATTTGCACACACATATATATATATATAGCAGGATTTGAGATTTCTGCTTTTTGCCTTTTTCTTCATAAGGGAGCATTGACTTTACACTTGATTTGCTTCTTTTCTAGAGTCAGTCTACACAAATAATAACATCTTCTTGAGCAGAGAGCCTGAAACAGCGAGACGCAGAAGGTTTGGAGACTCTTGCTATCAGTCATTTCACCGGTGCTGTTTGGCGAATTGTCGCTTTTGAATTGCGTTGCCGCTTTATTGCTCCCTTCTCTTGGGGTCGTCTACAGAAAGAATGATCTCTTTGTGAGCGTTGGGCAGAGAGCCTTAAACAGCGATACAGACACAAAAGGATTGGAGACTATTACTCGCCTCACTGCTCCTGTTTCATCCAGTCTTTGAAGAAAACAATCGCTTTGGAACGAAGTCTCTTATTGCTTGCCTCAGTTTCTTAATATCTTCGTGATTGATCGACAGTAAACCTTAATAGCAGAGACAGAGTAGGAATGGAGACTTTTACTATTTTTAATGGTCACATCATTTTTCAGCCAAAGTCTTTCAAAACGAACAGTCAGTTTTGAGCAAGGTAGCTGCTTGTTGGCATCATTTTTGGGAGTAGATAAACAGAAGAATAATCTCTTCGTAAACGATTTGCAGAGGGCCTGAAACAAGTAGACAAAGAAGGATTGGAGACTCTTTTGAGTGGAGTCGGCCCTTCAGTGCTTGCATCAGTTTCCTAAGCCAGTCTACATAATTAATATTCTTTTTGTGAAAGATCGTCAGAGAGCTTGACAAGACGGCAGAGAGACAGAACCAGAGCAGTGGAGACTGTTACGATTAGAATTACCGCAACACGGTGGCCTAGTGGTAAGGCGTCCGCCCAGTGAGTGGGAGGTCGTGGGTTCGAACCCCGGCCGGGTCATACCTAAGACTTTAAAATTGGCAATCCAGTGGCCGCTCCGCCTGGCGTCTGGCATTATGGGGTTAGTGCTAGGACTGGTTGGTCCGGTGTCAGAATAATGTGACTGGGTGAGACATGAAGCCTGTGCTGCGACTTCTGTCTTGTGTTTGGCGCACGTTATATGTCAAAGCAGCACCGCCCTGATATGGCCCTTCGTAGTCGGCTGGGCGTTAAGCAAACAAACAAAATACGATTAGAAGGACTATTAAGTCACACCAGCGCTGCTGCTCGAGCAGGTCTTTGAGACAAAATACAAAATCAGATAGACTGCCAACGTTCAGGTCTTTGAGACAAAATACAAAATCAGATAGACTGCCAACGTTCAGGTCTTTGAGACAAAATACAAAATCAGATAGATTGCCAACGTTCAGGTCTTTGAGACAAAATACAAAATCAGATAGACTGCCAACGTTCAGGTCTTTGAGACAAAATACAAAATCAGATAGACTGCCAACGTTCAGGTCTTTGAAGACCAACTGTCATTGTTGAATGACCTCGCTGCTGACTTGAATCCCGTTCTTAATATAATGTATTCGTGAACGGTCGACAGAAAGCCTGAAACAAGGAGACGGAGAATGATCGGAGACTCCTCCTATGAGCCATCTGACCGCTGCTTGCGTCCCTAAAAGTCTTTGAAAGCGCGGTGTCCTTTTAGAGCCAAGTCGCTGCTTGCTTGCAACCCTTTCTTGCATCCATTTACAAAATCTCTTCGTGAACGATCGACAGAAAGCTTGAAACAACGAGACAGGGAAGGATCGGAGGCTCTTCCTATTAGCTACCTGACCGCATGTTTAAAAGCCAACGGTCCCCACTCATCGCTGCTTGCTTGCAAACATTTCTTGCATCCATTTACAAAATCTCTTCGTGAACGATCGACAGAACGCTTGAAACAACGAGACAGGGAAGAATAGGAGACTCTTCCTATTAGCCACCTGACCGCTGCTTGCCTGCTTAAAAGTCAACGGTTCCCATTCATCGCTGCTTGCTTGCAAACATTTCTTGCGTCCATTTACAAACTCTCTTAACAGAGAAGGGTTGGAGACTAATTGCTATAAGTAACCTTGCCACTTCTTGCCCGTTGGAGCGAAGGCGCCGCTTTGTTGCATCCTATTCTTGAGTCAGTCTACGGAAATGATCATCTCTTCGTGAAAGAGTGTCTGAAAAAAAGGCCGAGAGATAGAAGCAGTCTAGTACAGTTACTAACAATCACGTGAGCTCTGTTGTTTGACCACGTCTTTGACGGCCAACTGTCACTTTTGAGTGACGTCCCTGCTTGTGTGCATCCGGTTCTTAATGCCTTCGTGAGCGGTCGACAGAAAGCCTGAAACCAAAAAACAGTGGCTTGGGGACTCTTTGTATTTGTCGCTCCATCACTGCTGCTTGCCTAGCATAGACTTTTCAAAGCACACGGTCATTTTTGAGCGAAGTCGCTGCTTGCTTGCATCCTTTTCTTATTCTCATCGTGAACGAGCCGGAGAAGGATTGAAGACTGTTGCTATTAGTCACCTTACCGCTAAGTCAGCACTGACATTTTTGAGCAGAGTCGCTTGCTTGCTTGCACCCTTTTTTTAATTCTCATTGTGAACAAGACGAGGAAGAATTGGAGACTCTTGCTGTTAGTCACCTCGCCGCTCAGGGCTTGCCTGCCTGAATCTTTAAAAGCTCACGGCAATTTTTTTGCAGCAAAATCGCCGCCTGCATATATAGATATATATATAATATGCTTGCATCATTTCCTCGAGTCAGTGCGTCTGTGTGAGTGTGTGTGCTACCGTTCCGTGGTGTAGTGTGTGCGTGCGTACCACCGAGCCACCGGATCTCAATTTTGTTCTGGCATTGTTCAGGGCTGACAATTTTGCTCTTTGTCTCCTGGCGGACTTGACTTGACCGATCGAGTGCGTGTGCAACAACTAGCAAGCAAGCTCTACTCTTCTGCATTGTGTGACAGGGCGAGCTGCACGTGCTAGTGTCGTGTGGTGCTGTGTGGTGTATTCGCTGTCTCACGCTGTGCATTAGCTGTCTGACGCGTCTGTTATTGCTGCTATTTGCTACTTACTACCATTGTCATCATCCCTATCCCTCAGTGGTGGTATTGTCACCCAAGCGCAAACGAAGAGGAAAAATCATGTTGCCACGGTGAGTTTGAAAAGATTATAAATCTATTTTATTGCATTTATTTATTTATTAGTATTTGTCATGTTTTGCTTCTAAAAAAAGTTTATGCTGATTTTTTTGTTAAAGCTTGTTTGTGTTTTGACTTACGCTTTTTGTAAATTGCAGAACCGATTCACGATGTTGTTGTCACTGCTTCTTTTCTCAACTGTTGCTGATTTTGTTTGCTTGTTTTGCTCAGATGTGCGCGTGCGTGCGTGTGTATTCGTCTCTCTCTCCTTCTCTTTCTGTCGTTCTTTCAAAAAAACACTTTTTTATGTCGTTGTGTCTGTCTGTCGTTCTTTTTCTTTTTGTGTGGATGTCGTTCTGTCTGTCTGTCTGTCTGTCTGTCTGTCTGTCTGTCGTTCTTTTTCTTTTTGTGTGGATGTCGTTCTGTCTGTCTGTCTGTCTGTCTGTCTGTCGTTCTTTTGCTTTTTGTGTGGATGTCGTTCTGTCTGTCTGTCTGTCTGTCTGTTTGTGTGTTTCTTTACCCCCTCGTCTTTCGGAATATCAGCCCATGTGTCTCTGTGGGTTTGTTTTCACTCTGAACACACCCTATGAAAGTATGAACGCCTATCTGTCGAGGTGTGAGAGTGTGGTGTTTTTTCTCTCGATCTACTTCAGATTGTTATCGACAGGTAACAAGTCCAGATCGGCGTATTGACTGTTTCATTGCAGGCATTCGATTCAACTCAGAAGGTTTTGCCTTGAAGACATTTTTTGATGAGTGTATTCTTTTGCCTTTTCCCCGAAATATTTATGGTCAGTTTCTTCAAATACGTTACACTAACCTGAGAAATTACAGAAAAAGAGTTGATGTCGTTGGGCAAGATAATAATTATTATGCATGCTTATTTCTTCATATTTAACCTTTTATTTAACCATTCATTAATTCATTCATTCATGTGTTTCTTTCGCTCGGTCTGTCTGTCTGTCTTCTGTCTGTCTGTCTGTCTGTCTCTCTCTCTCTCTCTCTCTCTCTCTCTCTCTCTCTCTCTCTCATTTCTTTCTTTGTCATTCTTTCTCTAGTTCTTTCCTGTTCCCCCAAAATCAAGTTGTTTTATCATCAGACCCACGGCCGACGCTTTATGCCCGTACATGTATATGCCATCAATACCAGCGGGTCGTCCTCGTGATTAGAAATCAAATAACATGTCTGACCCCGCGTTGTTTAACGCCCCAGATCTTTTCGCACGCTGTTACCCGCTTGCAAGCATGCATACAGATGGCTTATCATCGATCCTCAGAGGTCTGGGAGGACATAATGAATAATAAGTAAGATATGCACACCTGTGCTTTCTTTCCTCCATTGCGATGTACATGTACCGCATGCACTCTTGTTCGAATTCGTGTGTTTTCTTGAGGGGGGTGGTGGCGGTTGGAGTGGTTGTAGGCATGCGAGGTGGTGTGGGGAAGAGAGAGAGAGAGAGAGAGAGAGAGGGAGAGAGACAGAGAGAGAGAGAGAGAGACAGACAGAGAGAGAGAGACAGAGACAGAGACAGAGAGACAGACAGAGAGAGAGAGACAGAGACAGAAAGAGAGACAGAGACAGAGACAGACAGACAGACAGACAGACAGACAGACAGACAGGCAGACAGAGACAACCAGAAACAGACAGACAAACAGACAGATGCAGGCACAGAGAGAAAGGGATTGATTATTTGCATTGGTTCAGAGATTCATTCAGAGATAATAAAAAAAAGCGTCGTATTCCAATTGTCCTTGCTGCTGAAAATAAGGGGGGAAATGTCGACCGTACAAAGTGATTGATGAATATGGGTCGTGCCTAATGACAATTTCGAATTTATCTTCAACCATAAATTAAGGAGTTTAATGTCTGTTTGCTTCAAAACGTAGCCCGCACACATACAATAATTTCAGAAGACTGCACGCTTTATTTACAAAAAAGCACTGGGCAATATACATCATGTGATATGAAACAAACGACACCTGAGTTATCCGAAACTGATTTTGAAACGGCTTGAGTTAAATTTTGCTCTTTTAAAAAAACGTAAGTTGGCTGTCTTTGAAACAATGTGAGTTAATTTTAGCTTCTTTTTTCTTTAAACTTAGGTTGTGTGTAGCTTTGAAAGAACATGAATTAATTTAGTTGTTTTAAAGCAACGTGAATTAATTTAAGCTATTTTTGGAACAACGTGACTTAATGTTAGCTGGGTTGAAACAGCGGGAGTTATTCTAGACTGTTTTCGAAACAAGGTAAGTTAATTCTTGCTGGTTTTGAAACAACGTGAGTTACATTCTTGCTGGTTTTGAAACAACGTGAGTTAATTCTTGCTGTGTTTGAAACAATGTGACTTAATATTAGCTGGTTTGAAACAGCGGGAGTTATTCTAGGCTGTTTTCGAAACAACGTAATTTAATTCTTGCTGGCTTTGAAACAACGTGAGTTAATTCAACCTGCTTTTGAAACATTGATAATGTCAAACACGTCGTAACCGTATGGCGTTCGCGGATGATAAATATGAAATCTCATAAAGAATATTTTAAACATTGATTGCTTTACCTCGTACCTTGGGTAACAGTTGGGGGATTATTTGCTGAAGAAAAGCCTAACAATGTTTGAATAACATCTCGGAAATGTCAGGGTTAGCACGAAATGGGACGATAGATCATCTGTTGTTGAATTTGATCACACATGGTGACGCACACTAGTGTAGAGGCGCGCTCACACATGCCAACACGCACAGACACAAACGGACAGACACAGACAGTCAGACAAACACACAAAAACAGACAGACTGACAGACAGGCATTTCGGCAAAGATACATACATACACAGACACAGACACAGACATAGACATAGAAAAAGACAGACAGACAAACAGACAGACAGACAGACAGACAGACAGACACACACACACACACACACACACACCGTCAATAATAATTATATTCCTTTAAACTTTAAGACTTGGGATCAATATCTTTACAGCAAATGTTAACTGTACGGTTTCTTGCAGGAACTGATCTACAAACAAAAGCCGGTAAAGAAAGATACAGCGAATTTTATTGGATAATTCTTATAATTAGGATCAATATCATTATATATACGTACCTCACTGGACTGTAAATCTTATCCAATCCAATCC